>NW_026623568.1:0-12706 GCF_030028575.1 Malurus melanocephalus
AAAAAAAAAACCCAAGAGAGCTATTTAAAGTTATTTCAAGGCAGTAATTTTTAAAAGGTTCTGCAGAAAGTTCTTAATATGTGCAGGCACTACTGTAACACAGCCTGTAGGTGGACTCATCATATCAGGTATACAGCAGAGCTGAATGGTAACACTGGACTAAGTTGTATAATATTTTTTTTAGAACAGGCACATTTTACCCCTTACCCTCTTATTATTTTCTCCTCTACTGTCCAGGTCCAAAGAAAAATGAGGTGGTATGCCAAAAAGGTATTCAGTATCTACAGGATGTTCATGCTGTGACTGAAGCTCTCCACAGGCAGAGGTTCTCTGGTTCTTATTCCACTTAATTCATCATTCAGAACTCAGCAGGGGACTCTGCCTGATTTTGGACTTGAAACACTTAGGCTGGTATTTGCCCCAGCCCTTGTCCTCTAAAGGCTTAAAAATGGAATCAATCTACTTTATTATACTGGCAGTGTTTTCCAGAGAGCTATTTAATTCTGATAATCTATAGGGTGCAAATAATATCTCTGTATCCTATATTGCTGTAAAAGATGGATTTCTCATGAGACATAGTAAAATAATCCTTTTCTGTGTAGCCTGAGCTGTATGACCAGGTTCTTTACAAAATTAATCTCATTAGGCCTAGTCACAGTTTTTCCATATAAATTCCTTAACTTTCTGTCTAMTTACCACCTGTTCTTATGACCCAGACTGACATATTTTAATTAGTGACCAAATTTACCAATTTTTGTTACTGGTACTGATGATTTAAAGGAATTTCTTCAGTTCATCCTGTTGAATATGGGTTTCATTTCTATGCCATTAAGGCTTAAAAAAAGAATATTGCACAAAAACTATCAACTCAATTAGCCTGAGAAATGAATACACTTGAATCTTAAAAGGATACATGTTTATAGAGCCTTTTTTGATAGAAAGAAAGGTTCGTTATGGCTTAAGCATTAATGAACCATCAAGCCTGATTTACCCAGATGTTTATACACACCCTACATACCTGGGATTATTTTTGCAAGAACTAAGATACTATATCTCTACTGTGTTCAGTGCAACTCTGTGTTAAATTTTGCCTCCTTCAGAAATTGGAAACATCTATTCTCTTATACTTTTGTCTGATGGTGTAAGGAATTTTATGATTCAGTCTTTTCATACTTCTTGTCTGTGGAGATTTTCTTGCAGTGAGAAGCCCTCATGCTGAAAGAACTTGTCAGACAACAGAGACGGTTGTGGTATGTCAAATTAAGATGGCAAAGTGATGTCAAAGCAGGTCTAGGGAGAGCCCATAACAATGTTACTGTCAAGTAAATAAAGAAAACTGAAACACAAGAAATACAAGTTATTTCAAGAAATGTATGACTGTGGTAGGTTTTTGTGTTTTGAGAGACCCTGTTGCAGAATGATTACCATTTGTCAGTAGGGCTGCAGGATAGAAGCAAGATCTGATGGCTGCCAGCTAAGGTCAGCAAAGTTCAGCTTGGAAAGGGAGATTATTATTTTTTTTTCCTTGTTGTCAAATTCTCAGGAAACATTTATATTTATACAAAAATTAGTTTTGCTACTCAGACGATCACATTTACTTGAAATAATGGTCATCTTGGCCTTAGAAATTTAGGAAGCTGCATGATCTCTATTAGATATTGTTATACTTCTTAGTTTTATCTTCATTGGTTCACTCAGTGCGGCTCCAGTGTTGCAAAAGAGAAGAAATATAAGGAAGTAAGGAGGATCAGTATGGAGGTTTTATTGCTGTGCAGCTTAACCTTTTCTCACCATCCTATTTTGTCATTCACCAGGCACATATTTCAGTTTTGTCACGCTATGATGACAATTCTCCCCCTAATGGTAGGAAAGAATGTAACAAAGAACTAGAAGAACATATTAGAAAAAAGAAAACAAAAGCTTATTCCTATGTTTACAAAAAGAGGAGAGAGGCAAACAGAAATAAGCTTGTAAAAAAGAGCATCAAGCAAGAATGAGTTATAGGCTGATGCAAATAAAAAGTTGATAAACTTCAGGAGTAAAAATAAAACTTCTTACCTAAGGAAATTATAACATTGAGTGATGCCTTTTCAGGGGAATCCTGGTATTCTAGACTGTTACTTGGGATCATACCTATAATGTATCTTTTTCTAGGATGTCCCCTTTGAAAACTTTGGAAAAGGTTGTTGAGATGAGGAGAAAGCACCATTATTGTAGTGGAGATATAAAATGCAAATATTTGTTTGTATTAGAGAGTGAAATTAATGCCTTTATTTCAGCTTGTATAGTTCTTTGAAAATAATTAACTGTGGTGTAATTCAAAAATATATTTCCTCCTGATTTCAAAGGAGGTGAAGGATTGAGAAAAAAAGAAAAAGGAAGTGTAGAGGTTTTTTTTATTTAAATAAGAAAATTGTGAGGAATCAGTCGGACATAAAATCCCAGATCAGCTGTTTTTTCCATGTATTCAGTATGTGGTAACCTCTTTGCTATCACTCGTTTTCATTTAGTGATTTTTCTACTAATTTGATTACAAAATTGACAACGTTTTCAGGAAATGAATTCTAGGCAAATACCACATGACAAAACTTGAAAAATCTTTTAAACTATCGCATTTTAAATTAATTTTTAAATGTCTTTTTTTTTTTTTTTTTTTTTTTTTTTTTTTTTTNTTTCCATTGAAATAAAATATCCCTGGCAGCAGCTCTGGCAGAAATTTTTTTACAATTCTGAGCCACTTATTTGAATATTATCTTAGTATAAAGAGGGAAATCAGGAAACTTTCAGGATAGTATTTGAATTTTCACAGTGGACTGTTCAGTTTTGGAGGAAAAAACTAGAATGCTTTTCATTGAGATTCTGTCTAGATAAATAATCRTTCTGAATTTTCTAGAACCTGTAATTGTAGAGGCTTTCCAGGCTTCTGTTGAAATAAAATCTTTATAAATCAATCAAGTCTACCTGAARTTGAAGTACATTTTGACAGAAAAGCAATAATTCTACAGAAATTTTCAAGATTTGAGATACTTTAGTTTGATCAACTGCAGTCCAGTGTGATCATTGATGGTTTCACCCATAGTCTAGAAGAGGACTTTAGAAGAGGAGGAAATACATTTCAGTCAAAAACTAAATTCTGGTAAATAATTCATGTTATACCATTAAAAAAAAATTGTCTTCATTTAAATTTAACATGGAATTGTTTTCTTATAATTAACATTTGTGTTGAATTCTTTTATAAAAAAATAATTTTTGTGTTATTGTTTTTGTGAAAAATTTCTTTATCAATACTTGATAGATTGATGTAAATTTTAGATCTGTTCTGTTACAGCAGTTGGATTCACTACATCAAAATATTTGAAAAGATTTGGAAGATATTTGGAAAGAGTTCTGTCTGAAGAATTASTATTTTAAGAGAATGATAGTGAAACACAAATGCATATAATGAGTAAATGCCAATGGAGCATTGGCCAAATCAAAAAATTATCACAGGCATTAAATGAAAAACTGAATCAGTTTTGAAAAATCTTCCATGGTATATTAAAATGAACGTCGTAGTGGAGTTCATTTTATAGATGAAGTGGTCTCTTTCTCATTTGATGAATGAGAATTTGTATATCCCATTACACTAATGGAAAATTGTCAGAAAATCCACAGGCTGAACTCTTCAGAGTAGTGTGGCACTAAGCATCAGTTTTGTCAATATCATCACAACTCATGGGATTACAGTATGAAAGACTGTAATTTTAAAAGMTAAACCATGTATGCATTGTAATCAAATCCCCTCTCTGTGGGTATACTCACAAGGGTTTCTGCCATTCTGTGATTCCATCTGGATGTTTTACAGTCCACATTTAGATTCTTTTTCAGTAACTGCAGTGGTGAAGTTTAGATTTTCTCATTTTTTTTTAACTTTAACAAAATAATTCAAGAAACTATTACATACCATTCTTACTCTTTAAAATATTATCCCAGTATTGAGATCTGTTTTATTTTACAAATCTGACTAAAAGGGCTGAGCCATTTGAGTTGGGTTTGAACAGATTGAAATCTGGGGGGTTTCACTGACCTACAGCTGTTTATTTGAGGTGTTTATCATGAAATGTCAGTTCTAAAGATTTATGATAAAATTTTAAAGATAGTCCATTTGATAACCTGCATGATCCCTTTCCTAGATTTCCAKATACCAGATAAAATAATATTGCTTGTGTTGCGCAGTGTCTTTCCCCCTAACAAAAAATCCTTTAATATTGTAACTGTCTGGATCAACTAAAATGCATTGAGTCAAATTCACATTCATTGTATTTTTCTGTGTCACTCTTCTGTTCTGTAGAGGAGATTTGCCCATACAAAGAACAGTCTGGAGCATTAATACAGCCATCCTTCATGGTCCCTAGGGTTGGTGGTAATGTCAGTCAAGGCTGCTGAAAGAATTGTTAAATCCATAACCCTGACTTTGTTATTTCAGTGAGTTACTTTCTTTGGAATAGKGTTTTGTTTCATCTAGTAAAAGCAAGTTATAATTATTTTGCAACATGTCTGTGATTTCCATCTGCAGACTTTCGGCTAATCCTGACTATTTCCCAGCCTTTGCTTTTAAATTAAGACCATTAGTGTAATTTAAATGCCTACAAAAGATGTGGCATATGTATGGTTCTAAAACCAATTTTGAGTAATCTTGCAAAACTTTGCATTCTGCTTAATACATGTCTTTCCCCCCCCTAATAATTGCTTGGTTTGGAATAAGAACATCTGTTGTTCAGTTTAAATTTTGCATACTTAGCATTTACTTCCAAATTTTTCTCCAATCTTCTAGTTTCTCTCCATACTCTCCTTTCAGATCTTTAGGGAACTCACCAGCAACTTGATAATTGATTAAAAACATTAATTTGAATCTAATTTTCTCTGACATTTGTTTTCTTCTGTGGAAGACAGGGAATAATGTAGATTTAAATAATCCAAATAACTTTTTTGGTAAAAAAAAACAAAAACAAAAACAAGTCCTAAGATAATTTCTTTGATTATAAATTGGATTTAGAAATAAATTTCAAGAAATCAATTGCCAGATTTTGCTGGCAGAAGAACAAATAAATATTAAGGAAAACTCACATTTCCAACCAAAATATCAGCATCACTCTTTTTCGTAGTACTTTCACAGCCAAAATATGCTTTAGTTTCTGTCCCCAGGGAGAAATGTCCTTGAAACTTYGTTGTGCCATTCCTAACAATTGCTGAGCAAAGTATAAAGGAATAATCTATCACAAATGAAAACCCAATTTGTGAATGGTAATTACCAGTAGAAAATTCCTACTCTGTCTCATTGCACGGGATCACTGAGGATTATGGGAAGAGATATCACAGTATGAATTACCCATAATTATACTGAACAATTTGAAACAATTTGAAACAATGCAGTTTTGTTTATAGTACGTGGAAGACTATATCACTAGGAAATTGAAAATAGTTTACCTTACAAAAGTAGAAGTTACAAAAGAGAATAGTTTGGTCTAGTTTTAGGTCAGTTTCTGGGTGTATTTTACACACTTTTCACACTTTACTAAAATAATTGCTAAAATAGCATGTGTGTATTTTTTCATAAGCATTTTTTACTATACAAAGCTCCTGTAGTTTTGATGACATGCTGTAGAGGAGTAATACAGACCAATTTTTCTCTGTGAAYTGGGTTAAATGGTTTCAGCTTTCTCAAGCATTTTACTTCTTCGTACCTGAGATTTTTCAGATAAGTAGAAGTTATAATTGAGTGAAAAATTTCTGCAGGCTTTAAAGTTTTGTTAATTACGTCTTTTTTTCTAAGTTGAACATSAGCTATAAAAACATTTAAGTTTTGGTTTTACTAGTATTACAATTGATTCCAGTTCCAATAAGGGTTTAAGTTGACACAAAGTAAAATCACTGAAAGAAAATGCAGGCAAATCTTGATAAATTCCAGATGAAATTGTGGTGGTATTCAGTTAGACTCATACACACATTGTATTAATAATAATAAAAAKAAGTTCAAAACCATGATCTTATTTCATAAGGATTTTTTTTTAAATTGATTTTATCAGCCTACATTGTATTTCTTCAAAACAGAAATTCACACTGACTAGTTCAGCATAGTGAYTTGAAGGTTTTGAACCCATGACTTCATTAATGCCACAGGCATGACTAAAACAGTATCATTGAAATT
The DNA here is from genome assembly GCF_030028575.1 of Malurus melanocephalus. Lineage (NCBI taxonomy): Eukaryota > Metazoa > Chordata > Aves > Passeriformes > Maluridae > Malurus > Malurus melanocephalus. Next base: position 6,188 of record NW_026623568.1, read on the forward strand.
AATCTTTTTTTAGACATTAATAAGTCATACTGAAAAGAAATAATTAGCATATCTTTGGGCCAACAGAAGAACACTGAAAAATAAGTCAAGTAAACCAGAGCATTTCAAGATAATTGCCAGGCATACATCATTTATTCCAGATTAGGCAAGGTCACGCACTTGATGCTCCCTGTTTTTGCATCCATCATTTATTTCAGATTAGGCAAGGTCACGCACTTGATGCTCCCTGTTTTTGCATCCATATATGTGGCCATTGTTACCATCAAATTGCTGAATTTTGATGGCTATATTTAGTGGACTGAGAATAGACCATGAGGAAAAGTACTAAGAACAGCAAATGTAAAAATATGTACTCCATTCATTTCAACAGTGACCTTTTTAACCTTGCTGTATGCAGGAAATATCCACTTGTATTTTGGTAATTACATTAGCTTCCTTAATAGCATTTGATACAGATGGTATAGGAAGAACTCATCTGTAGCTGAAGAATGCAGGCAACAGTTTTARTTTGAGTGGCAAATACTTTTTCTCATTAGAGTAAGGAGGGGGAAGAGAACTTAAAATAGATTTGTGTGCCCTCTTCAATCAGAGAAGCCATTTTTCAAATCTTGTTATCTTTTATTTCCTCATTATGTTCAAATTAATAACTAAAACTAATAAAATTTTGCACACACTAAAAATCTCTGTTGAATCCTGCAAAATGGTAAAGAGGAAGAATAAATGCAATTGTTGATGCATTTCGAACTTAGAAAATCAATTAGAAAATTGATATTTATTCTCATTCATACTACAAATTCTATTTTTAATTTTATAAAGATACCTCAACCAGTTAGTGTCTTCTCTTCTGTCTGGAAAATGGGAGAACTTTTTTACCCCTCTTTTAAGTTTTGTCTGTCRGGATATAGAATGTGTACTGAGGAAAATTTTTTTGTTCTTCTGCTATGCCAAAAGAAATGAGGCAATTCACACAATTTGGACTCCTAGAAGAGAGGGGACTGCAAATTTAGAAACCAAAAGGTAATAAAATTCTGGGTATTTTTTTTTTTTTTTTGTCTGTGAAGGAAAACTTAAATAGGACAGGGATTGTGGTTCTTCCTAAACTTGCTMCTGCAGTTTTTGATGGTGTGGGATCTTTTTAATGCAACCAGAGATTGCATTCTGACAGTTTTTTCCTAGTAGGCAGAAATGGATCTGTCCTCCATTAGGTCTGATCTGTTCTTATCATTCTCGACTATTGACTCCACAACAAGTCTGCCAGTAGATTTTGAAGATTAATTGTGTTTTATGTAACAGGAAAAATCGTTATTTATTTCAAATCTGAACTGTTTAATCAGGAAAAAGTGAAAATGGGAAGAAGCACAATAGAGCCTTTGGCAGCTAGGAGGGAGGAAATGAAGCATATAATGGAGGGCACATACTTTCCCTTGTGGTTTGAGTGGAAAGAGTCTCTGAAGTAAGATTAGGGGGCTGATAAGTAAGAAATGTAAAAAGGCAAATGGCGACCCTGGTATGAATGTTTCACATTTCTGTATTCTGTATTATATGAGTACTTAAAGGTGAAGAGATAGTATTTTTGTTTATATTTCCTTCTTCCTACCCATCAAGGTGCGTAGGATTCCCCATTTTCAGTCTCCCCTACTCCCAAATCTGTTCATTTGTAAGCAGAGTGCTGCACACGTAATTTCTGCTGTAGGCTGAGACCCACATCATTGACACCGTGACCTTTTTTTGTAAGGCTTCCCTATCTCTCTCTGTATTTTCATATGTGAAAAGTGCTGCAGTCTCTAAGATAATTATTTGTTTCTTTTGTACATTGAAACCAGCCTCTTTTAATACTAGTGGTTATAAGAGGTGTTAATGACWATTACCAATGGGTTGTTTCATCAGCAGGCAATTAAAGAGCTGGTTACAACTAAGGGGCCTGCTGATGTGCTAACCAGATGTCAGTTCTGCATCCTGCTCTTTCTTTTTCTGAATTTCACCAAAATCAGTTTGATTCTCCTTTTCAGTGCTGGAATGCTATATCCAAGCTGGCAGTTGATTAGATGTGAAATACAAAAATTATCAAGTAATGTCCAGAGAAATAGTGAAATGGCATCAATTTTAGGTCAGATGACCATTTTGCTTAGACCCATAGAATCATCAAGCTGTTAAAAGGTTAGAGTACATAAAAATTCTTATTGTAAATAGATAATCCTGGTCTATGTTAACTGTGACTTCCTTCAAACTGAGACCTGTTTTACCATGCCTGCAGCTTGGTGTTATTTGATTTGGAATGGATCATCATTGTTATCTGAATGATAATCACGAGTATTTATTCTAGTTTTGTGCTATTTTAGACATGTTTATTTTGGTCCACACTCCAAATTTTTTTCATGTTGTTTGCAGCTGTATAAGTAGCGTAAGAACCCCCAACTGTCTGAAAGTCAAGAACTTCTAATTTTAATAATTAAGTCAGAAAATATTCATTAYGTGTTTCTCGTTAAAGCGTTTATTTTGCAAATCTGGTGAGAAGACTAAGACATTACTGCTGATTCATAATCACTTTTATGTAATTTAGTTGTTGGTTTGTTCTTTTTTTTCCCCCAAAACTGTCTAAAGTGCTTATTCTGGATACATTTGTTCTTTTGATATAAAATCAGAAGTAAAAACATGTATAAATTTGGAAGATTGTAGCATTGGTTTCCAAGAATGTTAGTTTCCCTTAGTCATGTTTTAGTACACCTGATGTCTGATTTTGAAAGATGATAAGTGAGTGTGTGACAGAAAGGGGGTTTTTTTAAGTTTACAGAATATGAGGTGAATTCATAATAAACCAGACAACATTCTATGATTAAATATTTRATGTGTCTGTGCTACCTGCATTGGCTTGACTGTAGAATTGAGTCCTTTATGTGGAAGTTCTTTGTCAGCTTTCAAACAGCAGAGGTAGCCTGCAGGTGATAAGTATCTCATTAATCTTTCTGATCCTCTAGCACTTGAGCATGACAATAGCTGATCAATTACAGCAATTGTCTCCCTAAATGAGCTTTGCACATCTGCCTCTTATTTCATTAATGCCTGCCCTTATATCTGATAGAATGGAATCCTACTGCCTTCTTACAGCTTGTTCTGTGTTATTGTACAATAAGGATGGGGTTGTTAGCAAAATGGGCACAAAAGGGTATTTATCCACTACYCTAAATAAATATGCATGCTGTTGTGTAGGAGTGCTTTTGTCTCTAATCACTGTTTGTAGAAACCTTCTTAAAGCACACCAGTTAGCTTTTCAGCCTCCTATTTAGTCCTTACTAAATAGGCCTTACTTGGGAATTTATAGTTTTTTTATAATGCGACTGAAGTGTTTCTATGCCCTAAAGTATCGTATCAGTGTCTGTGTGGTTTTAGATAACAGAAGCTAGCATATATAAAGATAGCAGTAGAAGTGAAATTTCCTTCAAGTGTCCTTACAATGCATCCGTAAAATACTTAGATAAGACATCCTTCTCTSGGAAAGTAAATTTACATTTCCAAAGCTGCAAGTAAGTATTTGCAACAGTGACATTGTTATTAGGTATTTATTATTTAAATTAAGTACAAAACAATGACTAACAGTTTGATTGTATAATTCAAGGTTTGTTTTAAGAAATCATGCCYTACAAATTATGGTTATGATTTTAATAAAATAAGATTTCACAGGAATGCCTCTTTCGTTAGTTCTCAAGCTTTCAATTACAAGATTATCAATTACCAGATGAAAATTAAAATAGTTTCTATGCAGAGGCTTTATTCTTTACCTGTTRTTAACTGATCACTTTACTCTTAAGAATTTATAAGATTCAATATTCAAAAGTCGTTCACTTATGTTTGTCATACAATAAATTCCTTTGGCTTATACCAATATTTATTTATTTAAATAACTAAGCTAAATGCCGAAAATCGTTTAAAAATATTCTGTCCTGAACGGGTGTAAATTATTCCAGGTGATTCCTTGATGTTTTGTGAACATTTAAATATTCTTGCAACTCAGAGTCTCAGTTAATTGTGGTTGAAACTTGTTTTAGTTACTTTGAGTTTTTAAAAATAAACATTTTCCATATTTTATGGATTTCTGGAACCATGGAGCTAGAATAGCAAAACATTGCAGATCTTTTAAACTGATTTTTGACTGTTTATTGCAGGTCTTGTTTGTATGAAGTCGAGTACCTCAGTGGTTGAACTGGTTATGCTACTCTGTTCACAGGTAAGATATTCTCTGGTTTTGATTGTACTAATTTCTTTTTGTAAATCACTGCCAGTCTAAGAATTGTATCTGGCAGTTTGCTTCATTCTTCCATTTCATTAGAAAAAAATACAAATTAGTTTCTCCTGGTAATATATAAATTGTAGATTTTTTTAAAATATATATTCCATAGTTTTTTCTATAATTACAGGGTATACAAAGTATATTTGAGTTCTAAAAGTGTATGGATGTACATTGTGCATTTTCTCTGTGTGTGAACTCTCAAGCCTATTATTATTTTGARTATGTAAATATGATACTGCAGTCATCAATTATGTTGAAATCTGTCTTTGAATTAGTGAGTTTTTTTTAATTTTACTTTATGCTGACTTTATACATGACATAACATTGACTATTTTATGTAGCTGCCAGTATATAAAAAGCAGAGGAACATGACATAGGTAGTACTCAAGAACTGGCAGAGACAGAATATTTCTATATAAAAAATTCTGTGGTTAATTATTGAGATTTTATCACAGCAGCAATGGGTTTCTCAGAAATATAAATTAATTAATGTTTTTGGGTGCTTTCACAAATAAAATATTCAAAGCTAAAACATTTTCTCATACTTTTTGGATTATTTATATCTCAATTTGAATATGACTTGTTTTGATAGAAGTGTTATTAGCCAATTTTGTATACACCCTTTTATTTTAAACTGCCAGTAAGAAGTTATCAGCAAACATTTTTTAACTTTGTACATTTTGTCAAATATAAGAAAAATATGATGGCCCAACAGATACCAATTACTTTCCACATTTTTATATTTCCCCAAAAACTCATAATAGCATTTCATTAACCAGGTTTCCCACAGAATTATAATACYAGTTTAACTCAATCCAAGTTAGTATATAAAAGGCCCAGGTTAACTTCTTATATTATTATCAAAGAAAATTACTTCTTTGTAGCTTTACTTAAGCATTCACTGCTGCATATTGATAGCATCCTCCAAAAAATATGCTGAAAACAAAAGAGTTTCTGGGGGCAATTGAAATTAAGATCTACTTTTGAGGAATCTTTCTGAAAATAGTAAACATTTACAACTGATTTTGGGGGAGGGTGCTCCAACTTACCTTGCCTGTCTGTAGGCTGCATTTCTTCAAGCTCATGTCATAAGGAAATCATTAAGTCTTGTTTTCTTTTTTATTTTCCCTCTTCCTTTTTTTTTAACTCCTCTTTTAGAGGGATATCAGTTAGGGAAAAGTACAAGAAAAATACATCCCTGGCAGGAATCCTCAGTGGGATTTCAACTTCAAACCTTCTTTAGCAGGGCACTCCAAAAATTTTTTACCTAATGGTGAAGTCCTAGGTTCCAAGAAAATTCCAAAAGATCCATTAAGGCTTTTGAGCTCTATGTTCAKGTCATACAACTTTTTTTCTTTCTTTTTTAGCAGCTCTTGAAATGTTTTTTTTGAGGGCAGGAATAACTTACAGTCCTTTCTTCCCTTGCCTTTGGTTTTACTGCAGTTCTCAGGAATAAAGTGGAATGTAGTATTAAGGTCTAGTGTCTTTGATGGCCTCATCATCTAATCATAGGTTTAACATTACTCATTTGCTGGCTCCAGGAATTCCTGCCATTAAGGGCCCTAGAGATGAAACTTTGCCTCAAATATTGATTGAAAGGAAGAGAGAGAAATTTAAGCTCTTTCTGTGATGCTCTTTCTTTAGACATCTCAGTAAAGCTATGTAACAAATGCAGCAAAAATCAATTTGTTATTTTTTATGGCTACTATATGTTGGGTTTTATTTCAAACTATTTTAAAAATAAGATTCACTTTATACCTAGAATAATGTGAAGAGCTTCATCATTTTGAAGCTTCAAATGTTTATTTATTTTCTTGTGTTTGCTTGGAAGTACGATTTTCCATCTACCTAATTACTTGGGGAAATTGCAAGCTTTTAGTTTTATACCCCATCTGATATTTCAGGGCTGTTTCCTTGACCTCTGTACAAGGAGGATTTTGTGTCTGGATGTCCATTTACTAGTAAGTGCTTCAGGAGCTAATGCTGTAGGGTTTGATGGTGGAGTCATGATAATTGTTCGGACAGGAACTGATCAACAGGGGGCCGTAGTGGTGCAAATTGCAGTCTCCTCCGCTTCCCTCCTGACTCCTGGAGTGCTGCTTCTGAAAGGTTGCATCTCTGCAGGATATTGTGGTTCATCTAATATGTGTAAATGAACCCCAGTTTGTAGTTCTATTCATCTGCAGGTAAAATGTTTTGTTGGGGTTTGGTTTTTTCTTTGTTTTTTGGGTTTT
>NW_026623568.1:12745-17498 GCF_030028575.1 Malurus melanocephalus
TTTTTTTTTTTCTATTTACATTTTTTTGGTCAAAAGCAAACATGAGGTAAATGCTATAAAAATACCTATACATAAAATGGCTAGAAGAAGAGAATGGCAGACAGGCAAATGTCGTAATCCAGCCTGGTGCTAGCAGAACTGGTAATTAGCATCCTAGAAGATGTTGTTGGCAACAAATGAGGATAACTCACCTCTATGAAAAGAAGAGATAGTGCTACCTGAGTTTTTCCATATGATAAATTGACCAATATGAACTGGAAAGACTATATAAAGTACTGTGGTTTTTATTAACCCCAGTGTAAATAGGGCTTTTCCTCCTAACATGGGTAAATCCTACATGTTCAAATGGAATGACATTTTACAGATTATGTGGGGAAGTTTGAAATGTGTCACTCAAAAGATAGATGACGATAATAAAAACCTTTGAAAAGTCAAATTTTGTTTGCACAGAACAGAGTAACTTTAGACATTGAAAAGGAAAGGGAAATGCAAAGTTTGTTTTCCTTTCATTTGCTACAGCAAATTAGATGCTTTTATGCTTTTTATGTTGGAAATTCCATGTTAACAATTACAGATTAGCAAGGATGTCAGATTTTTTTTCTTATCTGAGCTCCTGACTAAAATCAACATTGCCAGCAGCTCACATCCAAGGTATGGTCTAAATTTACATGAAATATCACATTGCAAATGTCTGAAGGTACTTGTCATGGATAATTCAGTTCATATGGGCAGCCTTTTAGGCTCTAGGGWTATGCAATCAAGCCTTTCCCCCAAAGGAATTTAGAGTTTCTGTGAAAAATACATCTTAAATTTTAAAATAACTCCTTTATGGATGGTGCATCATTTGTAGGTTTGAGGAAGAGCAAAAAGCACTATTCTGTGCTTTCAGAATCTTTCTTGTACTGTAACTTGTGTTATATTTTTTTCCTAATATCACCTACTGCACTAGATTAAAATTTAGGTTAATTTGAAGGCTCTCTCTTCTTTATTTCTTATGTAACCCAAAATCACACATCCAAGTACTTGAAAAATAAATTGGTAGATAATTGATCATAAACATAAAATGATTTTCACTTTTCCTGAAATAGACCTTTTTATCTGGATTTAGTCTATTTAACATAAAACGGATGAAGATGTGTTATGTTTTGTAAGATCTGTGCTTGATTAGCTGGTCTTTGTTCCCTCAGCCTCGCTGAGCATGTCAGAGCTATGTTGCTGTTGGAGTGGCAGGTTTCTTCAATAAATCATGCAGTTTTAAAAAAATACATAAATTATTGCAGTGTAGTTCCTTCTTACATCAGATATAGATTTCAATTACTTTTTTTCTTTTTTTTTTCTTTTTTTTTTTTTNTGTTGCTAACCAAAACTCTACAATAGTTTCTAATTACTTCCAGATCTTTTGCAGATTCTTCTCTTTGGGGACACGCTTCTGAAGAAATTGAATAGTTGTGTCCCAAAGGAGTTTTATCTCATGCCACTCGTATTTTTTCGTATTTTATTTATTAACAAGGGAAATTTGTTTTGTTAAACAGAAAATAGACTTATTATTTAAGATGTCTTGCTAATTCTTCTCTTTAAMGATATAATTATTAAAAGGATACATAGTTACTTTTGAAAGAAATACCATATCATTTGTGATGGTATAATATACATAGAATATCTGACATTTCTGGATTTAGTAGTTTTCAATGCATCATTCATTCTGTATTGCCTTTCCCCCTATCCTGGAAATTTGGTCAAGATTGTGATATACAGCCTCTGAAGGAAATATGAGAACTTGGAGGGAAATAATCTGCTTTTAAATCCCTATGTTGAGGATGAAGATTTGYTATCCTTTGTAAAGATGCTATCCTTTATAAACAGACTTCTTTAGGAAAAGAAACAACTGTATTAGGAGTGAGGAAAAAGAAATCAATTTCCAAAAAGTACTTTAGGACTGGCAGTTAAAACCTAATAGGAGATTGCCAAAGAAATGGTCAGATCTTGGTGCCTCTTATAATTAAGCTGTAAGTAGATTCAGAAAGTTGTTTATTTTGTGCAAATTTGTAGAACTGAAATTATCTTAAATAAAGCAAACTATACCAAGAGTATATCCATAACTTTAGAAAACCCAGTACATAACTAATTAAACGGCGCTTCAGCTAAACTTTGGTTAGCAGTGTGAGCTTCATAAATGAGTTGTGTCTGTCTACATTGTCTTTTCTATTGACCTGGAAACCTGGAAGCTGCTTGAGCAGAATCCAGTCTTGTCTTGCTGTATCACAAGCAGTCCTTTTCTACATATTTAATAAAAAAAAATCTCTGAAGGATCTGCTCCAATGCAGGCAGAGTTCATAAAACACTTTACCAGTGTTGGGCATGTGTAGAGCAGTAGCTGGACACTACTRTAGTTATGCTACAGCAGTCAAAAGTATGAAGTGGCAAAATGATGCAGACAGTGGCAGAGGGGAAGGCAAATAAGTGCATGTCTCATTGTTCTAAGTGGTAAAAAAAAGAAAAAAAACTTGAAACAATGTCAAGAAATTAATCCCACTCCAAGGAGAYGTGTAAAAACAAATAAACAAACAAAAAAAAATTACCCAAAAAATGTGCCTGGCCARTGTACATTTGAAGGAAATCCTCGCTGACGAAATTTGGTGGTTTTATCTGAGAATAGAGATGGAGCCATCAACCAGGCACTGCAGGGATTTTAGTAGACACCAGCTCATCTAAATGTACATTCTGCCTCAAAGTATGGGATATCTCTTGTATTTCAGATACTGGCAAATGCTCAACACAAAAACCAAGCAGAAAAAAAGATAAAATCTTTTTCTKGTCCCTACACCTGACAGCAGAAGCCCTGAAATGTGAAATTCATGTAGTAGGAGCACAGTCCCCAATTCTTGATATTAAAGTACTGTATTCAAGGCTTCCTATAGGAGTTTAAGGAGGAATTTTCCAGCTCTGCCTTGCAGAAACCTTTCACATTTCATTATAGATTTTCCTTTTTTTTATTTATTTATTTTTTTTTTAGTGTTTTTGAATCCATTTGCTCTTGTTGCCAGTATTAGATTTGACTTTAATTATACTTCTTGGTCTTTCTCCAGAGGTATTCTTTGAGTTCTCATAGTCTTCAGTTTTTGTTAAATGGGTGATAGCCCTTTCAGAGTAACTGTGATAGCAGAACAGTTACAGAAGTGTTCGTGATTTGTCTTTTTGACACCAACTGCAATAGGAAAGGCTGAAGATAAGTTAAATAATGACTGCTTCCCTTAAATCTAAGGAAAAAATGAACCTGCAATTTAATATACTTTGGAAATTAAGTGTGTTATAACTTCAATGACGAAATTAAGAGTTTGTTATGCAAATTCCTATGAGGATAGAATTTTTAAATTTTTCTTTTCCTTATCATGAAACAAGTTGTGTTTTATCTTTGCTTGTGTTTTCCCATTTGTCCTATTGYATTATCCACTGTCTCTGTTTTCGTACTAGTGCAAATAGGAGACAATGCTGCATATAATATCACTGCAAAAGTCTGAATTAAAATTTGGTTGTATGGAGGGGAATGTTGCATAGAAACACACAGGCAAACATACAGAAACTCATTGTTTCAATAATCCTGTGTTCCAGCATATTTTAAAAACATTTATCTTAACAAATTTCTGCATCTGCTGCACTACTTCCATCCTGCAGTTTCTTCTCTGCTAATCCCACTTTTGTTCCAGGGCTGATATTTACAAGACTGACTCACAAACACATGTGTAAACTGCCCAGACATTTATTGCCTGGTTTGGTGGGTTAAACTGACTAAGAGCCTTGTTCAAAAACCACAAGAGCTACTCAAAGAAAAGGATTCAGGACTGAAAAACTGGGACCACAGAGAAGAGAGAAAACACAACTTGTGTTTTCATGGCAGCAAGSTGTAAATTCAGATCTCTTCATCTAAAGGAATCATACTCTTAGGCAACAGTTTTGGTGGTCAGTTCAGTTCTCTAKGGCCAAGATCACACTGGCAGGTGTGTCCTATCTTCTCCATACCTAGCTCCATATTGCTGCTGGATCCCTTTCAGCAATATATGTAATGGTGGTAACAGTCACATCAAACTAAAAATTAACTCTGAGAAAAAAGGTTCTATTTAACTGATTACACTTCTAGAGTAGCCATGAAATCAATATCTTATAGCAGGGGGCAGATAGGATTGCTGGGGCTGTTGCAAAGACAGGCAACTTCTGTGACAGTCAAGAATACAAAGAAGGAATTTTGGCATTTGATGGGACAAGTTAGAGCAAGAGGAAGAAATTAAAATGAACAATAAGATTTTTTTACACAGATTTTCATATACTGGACAAGGCACTGGAAAGGTGTATGAAAATGTCAACAATGTAGCTCTAAAATGAGGCTTTGTAACTTCACATTTTACCACAGGCTCAAATTAAAGTTTGATAAACAAATTCTTTGTAGGTGAAGGTAGTACTTTCTGTAATATTCTCATCCTATTTAGACTATATAAAGGTCCATCAAGAGAGAAGCAATATTCCTACTGTGTCCTTAAGCAGTATCAAATATGGTCCAGTTTGAATATATACTTAGGTTCTGATGTTGATTTTGGGATCTTCACAGTCCACCACAAGGCCTATACACAGATAGGTTGTTACACACACAGTTTCCATAATGAGCTCTAGTAAAAGCTACAGGAGAAGCAGAAAACCTATCCCTTTATCTATGTTTTTGTGATCTAAAAATTGTTTTGTTGGCAAGAGGAGGTTTTTTTTT
>NW_026623568.1:17583-29971 GCF_030028575.1 Malurus melanocephalus
TTTTTTTTTCCCCCTTCAGCATTTCTCATCTGCTTTATGGAATCCTAGTAAATGATCTAAAAATTATTTTCCAAAAGGTGATAATTTTACATTACCTTTTCTTTTGTTTTTTTAATATGTATGCTAAAGGGATGTCAGAGAATTTTCTTGCATTAATTCCTTGTCCATGTGTGGAATGTCTTCCAGTCCAGTCTCAGTCTTCATCTCTTAATCATCTGCTTCTAATAATCTGTATTTCAAATGGAAACCATTAGTTTATTCYTTCCTACTTGTTGAGCAGTTTTACTTTCTTCATCATCCTGTGAGGTATCCTTACAAAGTCCCCTGTATTCATGAAACTAATTATTTGTTTTGCTTTTAGTAATAAGCAAGATGTTGTATTTTTTTATCTCATACCAGAGTTATCATGGTACTTTTGGTCTTTTCTCTTGCCTGTCCTTGTCAGTGTATTTTTGTCCAAAAATGTCAAAAAAGCACATCTTGAGATGCTGATGTGAACAACTTCTGGATTCATGGAACACCAGGCAGAATCAGAAAATTGTAAGGATCACCTTCGCCAGATCTTAATGCAGCAAGGTGTCTTCTCTGWCTTCTCAATCAAGCTGCCTGCAATTAAGAAGGATCTTAGATCAGAAGGAAATACTTAGAGAATCAGTGTCAGTATTTCTTTAAGGGCTGAGAAAGGGCACAAAAGCTAATTACTGGAGACCTTCATTACTAATAAATATACCATAGTTTTCAGGGGGGGGGTCACTATAATGAAGGCAATATGGGGAGTAGTTTTCTGACCATCCAAAGATTTGTTTGTTTGTTTGTTTTTTGAAGACTCCAAATTAGTTATCTACTTCTAACATCAAAGAGTGGCTGAGTCTGGCTTTTAGGATTAATAGCCATACACAGTATACATGTTGGTAATAATTTTAGCATCTCTTAAATAAAAAAAAAAAAAAATCCAATCAGAAAATAAGCTCTAGATGTTGTGGAGATTTGTGTATCTTGTAGCACATATCTTCTGTCTGTAACAGAAGACATGAAGAATTTCTACAAGGTGATGAAGGTTAATTTTGTATAATCTAAATAAATTTGACCATTTCCCTAGTGTTGTTTGAATAATATAAATGTTTTTGAAATTGTTAAATTTTTTTTATTCTCTCCCAAAACACCAGTGAAATGTTCCTCTGGGAAAGTTTGACTTCATTTTCAAGATAAATTGGGCAATTACCACAGGTGATCAGAAGGGCAATGGGTCTGCGTGTTTCCAAGAAAGTGAAAAATTAACGTATTATTTCAAGTTGAGAAAAGAGAGGAAAAATGACTCTGTAGTCTTGTGAAACTGGATTTTTAAACTTTTTATTAACTATGTATTATAAATTCATATTCACATAAACATTATGTGAATTAAGTGTTATGAAACTTTCATATTCTTTTCCTTTCTGTGATTTGGCCAAAGGACAGGAGTATTTGAATACTTGCAGATTTTYCTTCAGGAGTATGTCATCAGTCATTCTGCAAGTAGCTTATTGCGGGAAATAGCCACTTTTGAAATGRATGACCAATTACAAAAGCCTAAAAGTGATCCCAAATTTATTGAACTAGTAGACCAAAAGTACATTTTAATTATCATCTATTAGCAATATGTATGTGAGTATAAGAGAAGTATACAGGCAGCATTATTGGATTTCTTAGACCTGATTCTCATTCCAAACAATAATGCAAGGTTTTAAGATTCCAATATCTATAAGTAAATTCTTCTAGAACAGGTAGGGACAGTTCTATCATCTCAAAAACAGTATAAACATCTGAAAAATTCATGAGACTGTGTCTTGAAATCAGTTTTCCTGTTTTTACCTGCTTTTAATGCCATAATTACCCCTCCACCCTAAAACATTTCCTAAATCTTGTAACATTTCTTTTGAATATATCCTCCTAAATCCAGTAAAACCAGTTATTGGTGATTTTTGGTTATGAAGTTATTGGTGATTTTAGGAGGTAACTACACAACATGGAGCTCAGACTCAAGCTAAATTACATGCATGTTGTGAATTGCAAGCACATTTTTATAGTTTCCATTTCTTTCTCCAGATAAAAGCTAGCACCTGTTCAGCTCCATACAAGATTTTCCACCAAACATATTCAAGGGTCTAGAAAGAAGAAAGTTGGTATAATATAATTTCATCTGTCTCAATAAGTTTTAATTGAAATACAGTGATTGAGGAATTGAGGTGTCTACTGAGTTATCAATGTCATATCAATGTCACAAAAAAAAATCTCAGATTAATTTAGGATATGGAGAACAGAGAAGTCTAATGAATATACAATTGATTAACCATGGTGGCACCTGTAGTTCAAGGAGAATTGTAGGATGATTACTACACCAGGTATCTCTCCATTCAGTAGCTGCATCTCTTTGAGAAATTTGAAATTTATGGCACAAATTTAGACTTCCTTGCAGAAAGTGGAAAGGGTGAGAGAACTCTGAGAACCACCGTTTCTTTTTTCAATAACTATATTATTTAATTTTAAATATCATCACAAGATTTTTTAAGACATTTTCTAGTCATCATGAATAAAAATTTTAAAAAATTTAACAAAAGGTTATTTGKAAATAAGCATAATACAAACTAAAAGAAGTGCTTAACATGCTGTACCAAGCAGGAGCCCTAAGGAAAGAAAGATAGTATAGTAATACACTTGTAGTATTTTACTTGTATAGTAGTTGTCTCATACATGATTTTGTCAAAGGCTCCTTCAGCATGTAATTGGGAGCATCATTTATGTGGCACAGAAAACTCTTCAAGGTCTTGCTTTTAGTCTCAGAAGGTTCATGATATGAGCTACATCTAAACCACATGAGATGTAGTTTAGTCATCCAAGCACTTAGCTGCTGATAACCAAATGGCTGTGCTGTGATTCTACTCTACTATAGCGTAGATCTTCCAACTCCTGTCAGTGCACCCATTTCATTTGGTGCTGTTTCTTGCATCTTGAGGTTGAGAATTATTTCTTTGGAATCCAAGATAATATAGGCAAAATTGCTCTATATCTTAATCCAGTTCTTAAAGTGCATACAATGATATGAATGGCCATGGCAAATATAATGCTGGCATTGCTGAGYGTTTCAATCTATTGTTTGTGTCTTTTAAAAAGAAAATGAAAAAAAGAAAACTGGGCACTTCTTCASATTAACAGATCATCTCACAGGATCATGAATCAGTTATGTTAAATTATGCCTAAAAATAAGAGGAAATTGTAGTAAAAATAATTACTCCCTTATTTGTGAATTAATTGAGGGTTGAGAGTCTTTAGTAAATCTTGTAGTAGCTACTTTGTAGTGAAACAATTCATGAAACATGAATCCTGTTTTCTTTCTAGTTCTGCATCATTATGTTTTTCATTAGTTTTGTGTAGATGGTTCGATCAGTTTCAAATATTTTAATTATGAATAATTACTTCAGATAAATTGATGAGATTTTCTACCTTTGCAGATATATGAAGTGATTTGTTCCCTTCCATATAGATATCTTAATGGCTTGTTAAACACATTAAACTATCTCAAATAAAATCCAGTTAGCCATTTTGCATGTCCTGCAGAATCTGAGACATTTGCACTGGGCAGGAACATCTGACACAATACTTACAAGAAACTTTTCTTTTGGTCTGTTGCAGACACAGGTGGACCCTTTGTTTCTCTTTAAAAATGTAATTAATATGTTAATCTCTTAAATGTCTAAGGAAACCCTTTTTCCTTTCTCCTCTCTCTTTTCAACTTCTTTCCTGAAGAAATTTATGATTTGTAGTCATACCAGTTCTGCTTTCCTGACTGCAAAGTCCTAGCTGTGGTGCAGAAAAATATCTCAAAAGAAAATGCTGATAGTGGTTATTATAGTGTACAGTAAAAGGCTCTGATAAAAAAATATAAAATGCTGCACTTCAAACACTATCTCCAACCCAGACTTTTGTTTCTCAATATGTCTCAAGGTGCCTGTGTTTAGGTGATTGATTCCTTTCATTCTTAGTTTCTCAGGGTGTTTTTCTACTCTACCAAGATGATCTAACTGCTTCAAAAAGTAATATAATTAGCTTTGATTACCCGATTGGAAAAATAACAAAAATCAACAGCACTAGGGACTTGCTACAGTGCTTCTCTAGCTCACAAGCTAGAGGCTTCAGTACTGGTAGTGTGTCTTCCCTAACCAGGAGTTACCTACTCAGCAATGGGTATGTTCATTAATTGGGTATTTTAGTAGCTTGCCTTTCATAAAACCAATCATGGGTACAAAATTGTTTGTTGGTGGTGGTTTTTTAAGATAGATGACTTGGTCAAATCTGTGGATATTCATGTAATCGGTAAGAAGCCCTTTACTGGTTAGTGACTAGATTTCACAGCTATTCTTTGAGAAAATGTCCTTATCTATGCAAAACCATCTTTTTTCCCATATTAGGAAATAAGCATTGGGAATTTCTGCCTGATTTTTTAGTCTGGAAAAATTAAATCTAAATGGAATAGTTTTGTAAATGTAACCCTCCACCCACTGATAACATGAAGTCTCATACTGGGAAATCTCTCCGTGAACTGTAATCCAGCTAATGTATTTGATTTGGTTTTTGTTATGATGAAGAGGAAACGTTTATTTTAGCAATAAACGTTTTAAGGAATTATTGCGAAAGAAAGTAATCTCTACTTTTTAGAGAGAGATCAATACCTTTTCATCTCAAGTATGAGAAATCTTTTGTCGTGATAGAGGCAGTGGGTTGTATGACAAAAGCTGTTTGTGATGCATTGAGAAACTTCTCTTTAACTTAGTGGTGTAAGAAATAAAAGCCTGTTATCATTTAATATCAATCAGATGATTTAAATTAGTTTGAAATTTTGTCTTGGAAATCCATGGTAACAGTAAAAGAATTTTTAAAAATATGGCTTGTTATCACTGGCTGGTTTTGTTTTCACTTGTAATTGAAAAGAAGTAAAAATTGAACTCCAGGAGGGATGGATGTGACAAAGGTTATTGCCTCTCCTCTATAATAAAATGTACAAGATGTAGTAATGAAGCAACATGAAGAAGGTGCTTTGTTGCACTAATGTTCATTGGGCAACTGCATGAACTGGAGAAACAAGATATGTTTTCATTTCCACTAGACAAAGAAACTAAAGCTTGCTTAAAGGTGAAACAGAAGACATGACCACCTAAAATTTATTTGAAAATCAGAATGAATTACAGTTTTTAAATTATCAGGTCATTCTTTGGTGGGGGGAAGAAATTAAGAAGTTCAGCCTCACTTCAATTTCCTTAGGAAGTGATCGAGTCAGCTTCAAAAATGTGTTTTAAAATGGTTGGGTTTTGATCATGTTATATTTTATCTTTTTAGGAATGGCAAAATTCTATTCAGAAGAATGCAGGACTTGCATTTATTGAGCTCATCAATGAAGGAAGGTAATGAATTTTAAAGCTTTTGAGCAAGTAGTYATTTTGCATTTATTCCATTGGGTGATAATACTTCTTTACCATCTGTTCCAAAAAGATTGTTAAAAGGACATGTTAATTAAGAGATTTATCGTATAGATACTTTATATAGTAAATATTTAATTTGTAAGTGTGTAAATTTTGAAAATTGTGTTTGCTGACAGAAGGAAATAGAGTTTCCTTGGACTGTATATAAGTTTAGGATTATTTGAGAATTGTACCACCATTCTCCAGAGCAGCAAGGTTGTTTTACCCAGACAGTCCAGGGAGCCCGATCTGTAAAACCATCTGCTGCTCCATCTGTTTTAGGAGCACAGCATTCATTTTACAGACTTACTTCTCTATATAATCATTTCATGATCATTTTATCTAGAAGTTCAAGTCCTGTTTTAGCCCTGTAAACCACAAAAGACATTATGTTTATATGAGCTTCCTTGATTTTGAATTTTTAAATGAAATTTATTATCAATCCTCAAGTAATTTTACTTCTATGTGTTCTACTCTGTGCATGTTTATCGATGCTTCCAGCCAGCAAGCTGAGAAGCAAAGGGAGACTCTTTGGCCCTTCTGGTAGTGGAATACCCAAGATAAACCAAACCACTTGTGCATTATGTCTGATATATATTGGCCGATACATTAAATGCATGTAAATCTACACATTTTGTTACGTGCAGCTAAAAAAAAAAATATAAATAGCAATACATCTGTTGAAGAGATGTCATTTTATGTGGTTTCTGTTCTTCGCCAATGATATCTCTTTATCTTTCTTTCAAAGTATCAAGTCTTTCTTTATTGTAGGATATTTTTGTCTGGCTAATATTTCAGTGGTTAAATCATGCATTTATTTGAAAAATTTAGAAAACATCAGTGTATAGAAATATTGAAATTTGACTGTCCAAAAACCAGAAGCAGGTAGCTTCCAATATTTGGATGACGTAAATTCTCTTAGATTCCCTATGCACACTGAAGTTATACTGCCATGTAGCAGTAGGAAACATAAGTCCCCCCATTAGAAATTCTTTTTGCTATGAAGTGCAAATATGAGTTTTTACGCCATAATAGGGTTCACCTGAGTGGGTCATGTACTGCACATTGTACAACAAATATTACCTGACAACAGACTGAGTAATTATAATAAGCTTATGTTCTTGGATAGTAATATACAATACCATTTGGACTTTTAAAAATTTTCTTAGCCAGGATACTGAGGTCAGATATAATTGCATGCTCACTATTGATAAAATGACCATTCTGAACAAATCCTATACTTGCGTATTTTTAGTGATCAATTATTAAGAATGCCAGTGGACCTTGTAATCCTCTCTAACAATGACTTTTCAAAAATAAATAGTATTTAAGAACTGCTGCTTAAATCCATTTGAAAGAACATCTAATCAAACTGCCCTTGGACACATGTTCCTCCATATACTTTTCTCAAAAAGGTGTTTTGGAAAAGGTGTGTGCATTATTGGAATGCTCTTCTTTGCAATCAGCCCATTTGTTGTTAATTTACCCTTTTGGGGACAAAGATAACAATCCTTTAACTCAAAATTGTTATAAATATTTATTCTGCTTAATAGCTAAACTTGTGAATGTAGTTCATCAATCATAGCTAGAGAATGCAATTGTGCAGTTGTCAACAATTAAGAGGACATAAACAGTTGATGAATGTGCAGCTGAATTAAAGTGCTCCCTAGGATAACCTGAAATTATAAACTGGATCATTTAAAGGAATCTAACAAAGGCTCTTTATAATTAAAACAAAGCGGGGTTAATGGGATGTAAAATTGCATATAATCGCTGTGCAATAATGATAGAATTTCTAATTATTAAAAGCAAAATTAAGACTAAGAATATTTTGAAGGACCTTCTGGTTAAGATTTTGAGAGACCTGGATAATAAATCAACGGTTTTGAGAAAAGAATTTCTTTTGAATGTGGATGAAAACATTTAGATGTAATGCAGAGGACCATGGTTTTAGTATCTTCAATTAGWCATGTATATGTTAATATATGGATGCTATAACATGATTTTCTGTGTACCTAACTCTTGTTATTTCTCTTGAAATAATTCAAACTCCTTTTGGATGTTTGAATATATTGGGAATGTTCTAAAATAAAATATTTCAGTTTAGTTTGTAGTTTAAACAATTACCTCTATATTCCTGCATTTTCAAACAAACTGCTTTTTTATTTTAAAATAGTTGATTTACTGTGTTTCAGGGTTTTTTTTTTGGTGTAGATAATTTTTTAGGAAGATCTGAATGACACATTTTTTAAATTCAATATACAAATGCTGATACACTCTTCTAATAATAGGACTGTTGTAACAGCTTTTAGTGTAACGAGGGATCTCACTACAGATTAAAATGAATACTTTCAAGGTATGTAATACACCTGAAAGATTTAGTAACATCCTGATTATCATCTTGAACTTTATGCTTCTATTTAATCAGTCTGCTGCTATGAATGTGTGATGCTGAGGATATTACACATGTCAAGAACTTCGCTGACAGCAGCTTAATAGGATTTCGGATTTACATTTGGGGTATACACATAAGTAGGCTTCATAATTTTAGAGCTGGATGCATCTTCAATGTTGGCTGTGAAAGGTGACATGAAAAGACTCCTTTAGGAATGATATGTGAAGGAAACTACAGCCCACATTTAAGTGGAGTAGTGATGGATGAGGTTGAAAGGAAAGGCTGCTCGCTGACGAAAATAAGAGATAAGAGCACCCACCTCAAGGAAATATGTGTACAAATGCATACATCTTGGGCAACTAGCAGTAGAAATTACTCCACATGCAATCAGAAAACTACAATATCGTTGGAATGAATGAATGAATGAATGAATAAGATTTGGTGGGACAGCCTGCAATGAATGACAGAAATGCTGCAATAGAAAATTTCCTTGGAAAAGACAGCCAAAGAAAGCAATGAGGGAGCATTGCCTTTCCTGTGAAGAAGCAGCTCAGATTTTTGAAGTTCTTCAGTGGGATGGGAGACAGTCTGGTTGGTGTCTTGCAGGACAGGACGAGAAGATAGCCCAKTAAAGGCGACATCATGGTGAGAGTTTGTTACAGACCACTCATTCAGGGTGAGAGAAAGGAAGAAGCATTCTTTAAACATCTTGAAAAMGTATGTGGGTCACAAACCCTAGTTCCTTCCTGACAAACTCCAGGAGCGCAACAATGTGGGACACACATAGGCACGAACAATTACTGGAGAGTGCTGGGGATGACTTCTTGATACAGGATGAGACAGCAAAAATGACACACAGCTGGATCTGCTATTTACCAGCAAGCAAGAATTGTTTTTGAATGTGATAATGGCACCTTTGGCTGTAGTTGCCATGAAACAGTGGTGTTCAAGGCCCTGAGGGAAGTGGGGATTGAGAGTAGCAGAATACAGATTCCATGAACGCAAATTTTAATCTATTCAGGAAACTGGTCAGTTGGATTCCATGGGAGACAAATGTACATGTCAAGGTAGCTCTGAAATGTGGAGGCCTAAAGCCGGCATTTGGCCCGTGCAGGTTCCGAGACCCAGCTAATAATAGTGTATGACTGAGACCGGGGAAACAGAAGGGAGTGTTAACAGCCTGCATGGAGGAGAAACACACGACCTTGGCTGCATCAGGGAAAAGGAGAATGGAATGCTAAACCAATAACACAGGTGGCAGAAGACTCAAAACATTAACAACACTGCAGCTTCTGCAAACCCACCAATCATAGCTAAACAGCTGCTTTATTAACCAATAGATATTTGCCACAAATGTATACACTTGTTGCTAAATGGATAAAAGGGTCTCTGCCCTGGAATAAAGAGGTTATAGTAGTTGTAGTTGTGTGTGTATATGTGTGTCTTATTATTTTGTGTCACTGTCTGGCCAACAGCAACACTGAAAGGTGTTAGGCTTTTAAAGAGCATCATCCAAGTGTAGGAACAGGAAAAAGAGTAAATGTATCAAGAGAGTAGTTCAGCCAGCAAAGGAAATGATAGTTGAGCTCTGATGCAAAAAYAGGGTACACAGGAGGTGCAACTGGAAAGTGGCTAGAATGAAGGAATTTAGAAACATTGCTCAAGCATGTATTGTCAGGAAGGCCAGTGGTCAGCTGGAAATTAAAGTTGGAAGAGATATCAAGGACTTCGTTAGTGGGCTGACTGAGGGGAATAAGTGGATTTAGTCATAGATGTGACTGAGATGCTCTGTTCCTTATTTGCCTCAGTTTTTACTTAGGTTTATCAAGGCTGTCTTTCGTGAAAGGGTTCAAGGAGGACATCTACCAACAGTTGATAAGATCTGAGTTAAGAGTTCCTTGAGACAGCTTGTCCCATCCTAGCCCATAATACCTGATGGGGTACATCTGGTGGTAGTGAAAGTCTTTGTGAGGCTGATCACCAATCCAAGAAGTTAAGGAAATTGGGGYAAATCACAGGTGGCTGGAGAAAAGCATACGTTGCACCCATCTTTAAAGCCCTCAAAATCCAGTGAAAAGCTCATCATTTTTTCTTCTGTCTTGAGAAACCATGTAGCAAGTCCCTCTGAGACACATTCTGGCTCCTTGAAAGAAAAGGTAACTGAGAACATTGATTTACCAAAGCTAAACCATCCATGGCCAATCTGTTTGCCTTCTATGATAAAACAATCAGATTTGTGGGCACGGGAATAGAAATGAACATAATTTACCTTGGCACTGGAAAGGTCCACAATACTCACATATCAGAGTTAGAACTCTACATTCTGAATGGATGGACAGCTAAATGCGTAAAAACTTACTACGTAAATGGTGTCTGAGGGTTGTGGTTAATTGGTTGTACCTTAGCTCAATGTTTTTGTCAAGTGGAGTATTTCAGGTATCTACTCTATCAAAGAGATGGATTCTCTAGGTCATTCTCTATTAGTCTTTAAGAGCTGGATTACTATATTCATCAACCATTTCCTTCCCTTTTTATGCTTTCACAACACTCACCTCTTTAAAAAGATGGTCTTGTTCCTTTCATTTAAAATATTTTCCTTTTTTTTCGCATAGTTCTTTTATGTTAAATAGGAGTAGTCTAATTCTAATATAAATTTAAGGCAACATGAGACTATATTTAATCTCAGATTTAAAATTGTAAGCTTTGCTCCTGTAATTTCATCTATGTACCTAAGTCTGCTTTCTGTCTTTAGCTATGAAAATAWATATTTTAGCGTGTCCACCTACCTGGACCTCTGAGCATACTTGAAATTCACAAGAAGCCATTTTCTTTTAAAACTTGTTTYGTTGAAATATTTTGAAAAAAATAACAGAATATTCAAATAGTCTGGAATTCGTGTTAGGTTAAATTTGTAAGAATTGCTGATTCAATCCTGAAAGGAGGCTCATAAATACTTATAGTCTTTCTATGTTACCTCAACTGCTACTGTTGGGTAATTTCATCAAATTTTCTTTTGGACATCCTCTGTTGCAGTTTGGTGTTCTGATATGTTTGGTTTGTGGTAAACTAGTTCACAGCCATCATTCACTGTCTGCAGTATTTAATGTTCAGGCATGTGTTAAAAGGTATATCTATAATGCCACTTGCCATATTTGATTTATGATGTGCCTCTGCAGTTGGATCTCTAAATAGAACTCAAAAAGCTTATTTAGTAGTAGGGTCCAAAAAGGATGCTGTTCCTTTTTTCTGTTTTGATAACGATCTTGATAACAGGACAGAATGGGGATCTCACCTGAGTCATCCAATAATGCAAGATATTTTATCTTCACTATGGAGCTCAGGGCTACCAGAACAACTTGCAAAGGATTCCAGTCTGAAGTGCAAAATTCAATACATTCAAATACAGTCAGAAAATAGCACTGAGGACGCAGTAGCACTCAGGAACAATAAATAAGAACAAAGGTGTTTGATTATTCTGTATTTGACAGAGATAACCCAGTTCTGGTACTTTATTGTCATCCTCACCAAATGTAACTTTTGATTGGAAGAATTATCTCTTTATTAACTTGTGCAGCTGTTTTCAGGAATTTATCCTAGATGTCATCTTCCTTTAGCAGAGGATTCATGTCATAGATACTTACGTAAAACTGAACACTGAACGTCTGTATTACTACTCCAGCTAATGCTTGAATTCCCTGTTTAGATGTGCTTCTTTATAACCTCGTATTCCTTACTATAGCTGCCCTTGTCCTGCCTCCAGACAAGTAGTTCATATTAGACAAAGCCTACATTGTTATGGTGACCATCTGTGTACTTGTGGGGTCAGTACACCCAGAGTTCTTAGATCTGTTAGAGGTTTTGAGGTGTCGTCTCACCTTCTAKCATTGCCTGATCAGGTCCTATGTCAAAGCAGAGGCTGATTCTCAGATAAAGGCCATCTCAGTTGTAACTGCTTGTCTTGTTTGCCATCTGTTTACTGGATGGCCACTGTTTCAAAGAGGCAGCCTCCTCTTAATTTAGAAAATTCTTCTGCAAAATAGAAAATCATTATGGGGAGTGGAATAGATTCTTTGTTGTTGGCTCTGAGTTTCACTGAATCTGTTACAGCTTCTGTGACATTTCTGAGACCCTCCATGAAATTTATCTTGTCAATGTGTTCATGTTGTAGTTCAATAGACAATGTCTGCATGCTATAATTTCAAACTTTTATCTAGGGAATTCTTCATCATCGCTCTCTTGCGAGAAATGAGAGACATTTAGACATTATTATGTTAGACATTACTTTCCAAAGTTTGTAGGAGTTTACTTTCAAAGTATTAATAGCACCACTGTGTCTCATGGAACTTCAAACTCTTCAAGTTAGACTAGTTTATGAATCCTGTTGCCCATACCAAGTGCAACAATAGATTTCATTTGTTATGAATGCCATTAAGAGTAGTAACAGTAGTAAACTGTTTGATGAAAATGTGGCACATTTCCAAGCTGGGGTTGGGGTTTTTTGGTG
>NW_026623568.1:29982-57111 GCF_030028575.1 Malurus melanocephalus
TTTTTTTGGGTTTTTTTTTTTTAAATAATAAAGCCATGGGCATATGATGAAAGTAAGTCAGAGAAACATCTGTTTCCCTGGACATGTGAGTTGGCAGAGATTCAGGAATGAGTAGAGGAAACAAGACCTTAGCTAAATTAAAACTAATGCTCATTTGGCAATCTATTTTGAAAATTGCTCTTTGGGAATGATCTGGGTTTTTAGTTTATTTCAAATGAAGGAAAGATTGGATAACGTAAGCTCAATTGTTTTATCTATCAGTGTAACAGCTATGACACCTTTCTCTCTGTGTGAGGTTATTACTAGGAACAACTGACTGGAGAATAGCAAAGCCAGGTTAGAACAGTTAGTGAGGAACAATTTTCATCCTTCAGTTCTAACAGGTATGCAAACAGCCCCCCAATACACACCTAGATTTTGTTGAAAGCATTTTATGKTTTTTTACAGGTTTCCAGTACAGTTTGTGTCTTCTCAACATCTCTATTTCCTAAACTCTAAAAATGTTCTCCCAGGCTCTGACTAGTTATCTGAATGACTTCATGGAATGTGGACATCCACAATCCATCCTTTTTAAACTCCAGAATCTGAGTTGATTAAACATATTGATTGATTAAGCATACTTTTTCACAACTTCCTTTAAACTGTAAGCACTGACATTCTAAAGTAACTTTCTGAGGACAGAATTCTGGAAAGTTAATTGCATGGATTGAAAATAACTTCTTGCCCACTCCCAAACAATATTTATAAATAAGTCTTATTTATGAATGGTTGTGTCCTGAAACTTGCTCTCAGTCTGACCTTGCTCATAAGTTTGAGATTCTTTCAYTTTTAGTTTAAGGAGACCCCACCATTTAGTTCTACAGATATTTAAGCCCTGTTGTGCTTATTATGAAGTACCAGTTTATTTTATTTTTTCCCATATCTTCAGCTGAAAACTCCACAGCTATCTGAACTGATTATTAATCTAGCTGTGAGCTCTGTTGAGGGTGGTGCTTGCTAAGACACAATGAGCATTTACGAGGGTGAATGAGAGCAGTGGGTATAACTCAGCCACAGTGATCTCAGTAAAGAACAAGCTTTACTTCCAAAGGAGAGTAAAAATTAAAAATTGTACAGCTCTCAAATTGTAGATCACCCTTTTGCATACCAAGTATATGCTCATTCTTTTCCTCAAGCTCCTTCTTAATGGGATTGGTCAYTCCCATCGAGGACTATGGTTAGGAAAAGAATCAGAGGATAGACTTTTCCCCAAAAAGGGAGTGCTCTGTAAAAAACTGTGTGTGGGAAACCTACTTGGGCAGATGGCAAAAATATCAGTCAGGATGTATTGGATGGGTTTCAAACCTCCAATAATATAAATGTATTACATAAATGTTTTATAATGGAATTCATATTCTTGAAAATATATACTAGAGACTGCATCTTTTTGAAATATTTGGAGAGGTAAAAGACCAATTATCACTGAAATATTCTTGTGTAAAATCATAGAATATAGGGCTAAGAAAAAGGGAAACACAATTCTAGAATTGCATCAGAAAGGGCTTCCATTGAAATAAGGCAGTGTTAATGTTACTGTGTAAATAGTGACTGGAACTTGTCTAGAATACTGCTAACAGTTTTGGCTATACACTTACAGAAAACATAAAATTAAATTATGAAATTAGTTAAASTCTTCTTACCACCTGTTTTGATGTATAAGAAAAGTCAGAGAGCTGTTTTATTTAGCCTAATAAATAAGAATAGGAGCAATATCAGGGGATCACCAGAGGAAGAATTGTGTAAATATAAGCGCAAAGTTTGTGCAAATGAGACTGCTGAAGAATATATTTGGATTGGAAAGTAAGAGGGTTTTAACCTTCAGAGAACCTTCCAAAACTGTGTGAGAGGCAYGTAACTCAATCACAGTTTTGTAAACTGAAGACACATTTCATGGAGTAGAATTCATGAAAATGCCTTTCATAAACTGAAGACAGTTCATGAAATATTTTTAATGATGTAGCTGCCTGTTGCAATGAAAGAGTGAATTTGCTGACGTAGAGGTCTTTGTTTTTTTCTCTTAGTTGTACCATGTAAAGGGAATTTTTGTTTGGTGGGTTTTTGGGTTTTTTTTTTGTTTGGTTTTAGATTTCTTCTTATTTGGGATTCTTTCTGAATTTTTTTTCCTTTGACAATCCAAAAGAAGTTGTAAGCACTTTTTCTCAAGCCAAAAAGTTGGAAGCTTTGGGGGTTTTTTTAATCTTCTGCCATGCATATGATTGAAATAATCAGGATTTAAATAAATTGGTTAGTATTCAAAGAATCATG
This sequence comes from Malurus melanocephalus, assembly GCF_030028575.1. Classification (NCBI taxonomy): domain Eukaryota; kingdom Metazoa; phylum Chordata; class Aves; order Passeriformes; family Maluridae; genus Malurus; species Malurus melanocephalus. Next base: position 32,287 of record NW_026623568.1, read on the forward strand.
ACAATATCATGCTTGATTTTCAGGTGTAAACCAGTTGAGACAGTACACTGAATATTGCTGTGTCTATATGAATCCGAGATTCAATCAGTTAGCTGGCTGTGATTTAATCCAGACATAACAGCAAACAGTTTTGCCATCTTTGACTTAGTAGGAATGTAGTTTGAGAATAGATGGTAGTTCTCAGTTGGAAGTAAAAACCAATACTAAAAATTATTTTGTGATAGGGTTTTTACATTTGAAAAGTAAGTTTACTTTAACAAATACAGCAARCTCAGAAGCAAGAACCTTTGCCAAAACCCATGCAAGACATTGCTTCCCCAGCCTTGTGGTTGCTGCCTCTCAATGATGAAACATTTAACTGCTTTAATTTATTATGCCTCTTGCACCTGCAAATCAAAACATCCAGGTCAAGGCTTCTTTWATAGCCACGCAAGATTTTTTAAATGGCACCCTGGATTTTAACCCTTCCCTTTATTCAAAAGTCTGTCTTTCTGACAAGTGATTTTAGGACTAGAATTATTAATAATGCTTCTAGATGCAAAAGCATAGTTTACCTAGTCTTTGAAGTTCTACCTTAGGTGCATACAAGCACCTAAGATAAGTGAATCACAGTATGTCCCTTATTAGCACACATTAATACAATATTATTTAATTAATACTTTAATTAGTAGCATATCTTGATACTTTAATACTGTAGTGTATCTTCCAGCAAGGTAGATTAAAAAATAAAGATAAATTATGAAGGCTGTATTGTAGGCAACTTTAATCTTTCAKCTTATAATTTGCAAAAAACTTTTTGCTTTAAAAATAGCAAAGGGTTAGCTGTAATTAAAAGGGTTGTTAAAAGCATGAATATCCACAGTTAACCTCGATCCAAGTTTTATTGTCTTTATCTCTAGAGGCCCCAACATTTATGGTTTCCCTTCCATAAGGCACACATATTAAATATTAGCTCAKGATAAGTGATTTTCTTCCTTGACAGATGGTAGAACACACCAAAGGAGGCAACAATGTAGTTCAGATCTTTCCATCTTAACAGGTGTAAGGTCTAGTAATCATGACTTTAATTTCTAATGATAATGAATTTTACTTGTGGTGCTTCTAGCACCAAACACCAACTTTAGGGTTGAATTTGCTAGAAATTTCAGTCTTAGTGTATGTAAGAAACTCTGAAACTGTTTCCCTGATGCTGCCAGAAGGAAAATCCCAGACCATGTTCCACTTTCACAGAAAAAGAAATGGTTCTTCCTTATCCTAAACAGACCTGTCAGATCATTGTATTCTGAAAGATGTTTCCTCTCTGCTGATAAAAAGAGCAGAGTAATTTTTAATAGAATGGCCAACCCTAGATATGGATTACAGGSATAAGAAAGCGGTTGCTTCCATTCTTGCTGCCCAAAAAGATGTGAACATTTTTAACAATACAGTATTGTTTATGCTGCAGTTTTGTTATACAACTCATGGTATTTTGTGGTCTTTAGAAAAGTCTTCAATTAAGGTGTCTGACTGATATCCTCAGTCTCAGTCCAGTCTTAATAAGTAAGATTTGTCTATTTCTGGCATCTTGAAAACTTGGAATTGTGATGTACTTTTCACTCTAGTGTCTGAAAAAACATGTGAGAGATATTGATGTTATTTTGCAATTTTAATAGAATTTTAAATATACAATAATTTTACGACTTTTTAAGACTGAAATGGGAATATGTCTAATGTTTTTAAAGGTGCAAATAAGAGTTTGAGCAGTTGTCTAGATTTTTTTTAATGACAGTAGAGTATTCATATTGAGATTGCTGTTAAAAACATACTCAAAATGCATTCTTCCATAAAGAAACTCTCCCTTCAATAATAAATGGAAAACATTTTTCCATTTAATGTGATTTCTTTGAGCTTTCACAATGCAGAAAAATTTGGATTTTTTTTTTTTTAATTTCAACTAATTTGAAAATTTAGTTACAGAAGTTCCATTGATTTAAAATTTTTTCCATTGTAAGTAAAACTGCGGAAATAGTTTATTTGAAGTATATCAAATACAAAGTCTCATTCTGATTTTTCTTCTTTTAGATTATTGTGTCATGCAATGAAAGACCATATAGTGCGTGTTGCAAATGAAGCAGAATTTATTTTAAACCGACAAAGGGCTGAAGATGTCCACAAGCATGCTGAGTTTGAGGTAAGCCTTAGAGCTGGTGTATTTTTGATTCTGTTTTCACAGTTGTCGCCTAGACTGTAACTTCATGCAATAAAGATTTAATTTTTGCCTTTCAAGTAAAAAATTTGCATTGAAAGCATTTCAAAACTAGTTTTTAAAAGCTGTGGTAAATGTCAAGCACAAGGAATGGATTTAATTTCTCATTTTGTCACTGATATTCATAAAAGTGTTTACAGCTTGAAAAAATGCCTTAATCAGAATGTCTAAATCTGATATAGTAGACCCTTAGGTTCACAAACAACTTTTCTAATTTATTGAAAATARCAATAATAATAATGCAAATCACATCACTAATTATTTTTGTTGATTTTTTTCAACAGTATGTATTAGTTCAGTTATAAAACGAAACAATTAATACACTTAAGGTACYTCACAAAAAAAAAGAAGTAGAAATGTTTTGTTAAACAGTCTTAATATTTTAAGATCTTTTCTTGGTAGAATATTTTGAATTTTGGGAGCACTTTTTACCATTTGTTATGATTTATGTAGTGAAATATGATACTGCGTATGTTTCTTGGAAGTCAGGAAGCATAAACCAGTGATAGTAAGATTCAGTATTGGAAGATGTAACAAAGCAGCTGACTCCCATAATTCTTTATTGTCTATTATTCTCATTCTGAAAACACTCAATTGTTTTTTCGTCAATGACTATTACAGTATGCAATTTAAATTACATTGCTTGAAAATGACCCAAGTGCTAAACTCCCCATGTTTAAGATGTCTGCAGTTTAATATATTTCCAGTTGTTCATRCAGGATTAATTTTGTAACTATTTAAAAAAAAAAATCATTCAACAGTAATGGAGTAAATTTAAAAAATCATTTTTATGTGACTTTATCAAGTATAGGTTTGCATTTTTRTGGTGTTTCATGCAGCATTTCATCACTGTTTTTATAATTTCCAAACCTRCCTTGTGTTTGCATACATTTGTGTAGGTTTAGCTATATTTTTGCAGTCATATATTTCCACGTTTTAGTGCTCAAGTGACCTAACATTAGGATTAAGATAGACTGACTAAGTATTGATGATATTAAATAGCTATATCAATTTATTAATCTGTCAGGAAATATTAACAAGCACCTGCTGGCTAGAAATGGGATCCAGTAATCTTAGTTTTGATGAGGTTTTTATCTTCTTGAAACAGCATTCTTAAATGTGCACTTTGATGTACTAGTTTTTGTGCTCCTTGACCTAGCTGAAAAGTGTGAGACAGAGATATCTGTTGTCATTTTGAATACACATAACCTTTACTTCATTCTGTCAGAGCAGACAACAGACACTTGTCATGTGGGATTGCAACAACTTTATTTCCAAGCTTAGACTGGATATTTTGAACGTAGATAAAATCACATTTACAATTAAGTGTATGTCAGAGCAAAGTTTCATATTGCCTCAACAACAAATAACATTTGATATCTATCAGAGCATCATGCAGTAAACTAAAATGACAATGGAAGAGATTCTGCTCTTTGAAGAATACATTGAGGTATATGATCTGTCAGAACTCCAGACAAAATGAGAATATTCAATTAACTTCCAGCTTCTGTTAGCAAATAGGATTTAAAATATTAACTAAATTCCCTAAAGGAATAGCCTCAAGTCTCTCTTATTGTCTGGTAAGGAAACCAACACATTTTTTGTACATGAAAATTTTCATTATATTTGTTCTAGGAAAGGCCTCACATACATATTTTAGATGAGTAAGTTAAAAATTGCAAGTCATAAAAGAAAACTGAAAAATGTAGACTGTTTAAAATGTGAAATTCACAAGTATTTAATAAGATGATGTTTCAAGTCTGAAAGAATGCTTTATATATTGTCTTTAATAAGGGTGGGAACATAACTGTACATTTTCTTTTTCATCCTACTTGAAAGCAGTAGGGACAAAGAAATTTCTGGTAGTTTTCTGCTACATAACTGTATATTTTTCATTTTGTTTTAATAAACTGTATAGGTATATGTTCTGGGGTTTAGTACATGTTTATCATTGCTCTCAGGTAGAGAGGTGCATGACTATTTTATTTTATTTCTGCCCTTCAAACTTTAATTGAATCATTATGTATGAAATTATTTGGTCCAAGCTGCACCAAGTTACTGTGTCTCCTTCACAGACGGGAGGCCATGGACCAGCATCTAAGTTTTATTTTGTGACTCCAGTTGTAGTCATAGCCAGGGAAATTCCTCCTAGAATGGGTACTTCACAGTTAACTTTCATTTTGTTAACCTTTGTAACTGTTCAGGAAGAAAAATGAAAATTTAATTTTACTGTCCAATGAGCTGGTGAAATATTAACCTCATTACTAAGGCAGATCATTGTACTAATTGGTGCTTCCCTGTACAAGAAGATAAATTGAAAAATGAATTAACCCTTTACAAATTAGTGTAACCATTGTTCTTGCCCAAATAGACTACTTGAAATAATGTCTGTAAACACAATAGGAAGACCAATCTTCAGAATCTTCATTCTACAGAATGCTACTGTGATCTATACTAAAAGGGCAAGGGCACAATGCAGAAATATGAAGAATGAAATATAAAGTATGAGATTAACTTAATTTTAATTGTTCTTYTGAATGCTAGAAAATTGGATTCTATTCAGCACTGTTGCAGCATTGAGTGTTGGTTAAACGTTCTGAAATGGTGCACAAAAACTGTAAATGCAAAAATGTGTCTTGAAAGGTATTTTTTTAATTAGCTGTTTTAAGAATAATCTAGCCTTTACAATTTATACCTAGAAAATTATGCTTACCATAGCGGATTTATTTTGATTACTCTGGCTGCAGTCCCTTCCTTTAGACATTTTAAAAGAATTTTTATTAGGAGAAATTGAGGGTTTGAACTTCGCGTGATTTTGAGGAAAGAGATGGAAAAATATTGTCCTTATACATAAAGAAAGGATTTATAAAAGCCAAAATACCCAGTAGGATTCTGGCAGTTTAGAAAAAAATTAGCATGAAGGTGAATAACCACAGCATTTATTTTAGAAGTAGTTTTCTCTYGAAGGAAACATGATGGAAATATTAGATCTTTTTCAGTTTAAAAGACGAGTGATTTTTTATCCATTAGGGTTTTTAGAAGTGGTAGTATGTTATGAAAATTTTTCATGTTGTGGTATGAAATTAAAAATGTACTCTTTATATTTGTATTTTAGCATCTGTAGTACAAAAAAATCAAATAACTTTTTAMTTTTAGGTCTTAATGTAATTCTAAAATAAAAACCAGTGTACATATTTTTTTATTGTATATTACTAATGTATGCTTGAGCTGTATTTTATGCCAGAGAACACATGAAATGTTTACAAAGAAAGACTAACTTTTAAGGCATCTCCATGGCCACACATTGCTAATCTGTTATCTTTGCCCTTGGTACTTCAATTTTTACACATTTTAACTGAGTGCTTTTCATGGATAATATAAAGTAGTAAAAATTTTCAATTGAACGGTGGTTTAAAACRGTACAACAGAATGGTACAACAGAATAATTAAGCATCTCAACTGAGACTCTGATAAACCAGACACTCTTTGATTGCTTCCCTGCCCCGTCCAGGGTGGAGTTGAGAACTGGAGGCACAAAAGGTTGAAATCACGAGTTGAGAGAACAATTTACTGGAAACAGCAATAAGATAAGAAAGAGAACAGTGAGAGTAACAATATTAAAAACAAAAGGTATAAGACAAAGAAATGGTTTACACAGAAAGTAAAACAATATTGGACCGTTTCACCTGCCACCCTTTCTCCCAGACCAGAGAAAGAGCGTCCCTTACTTCTGCCCCTGGCAAGTGACATGAGATGGTATCAAATAACATTAGGGTTTGGATGTGCCTCTCTCCCTGCCACTATTAAAAAATTAACCCTGTCGTGGATGAAATTAGGACAAATGGCATGTCCTATTCTTCTGAAAAGTATTCAAATGAGTTCTTTTTAGATTCAAAGAGTTTAATAAATAATAATTTTAAGGCAATCATAGATAGCCTGTCTGTGATGAAGTGGATGTGCTCTCATTCCCAGTCGCAGTGCGCTCAGTATGCTGCTGACCGGAGAGAGGAGGAGAAGATGTGTGATCACCTCATCAGTGCTGCTAAGCATCGAGATCATGTTACGGCCAACCAGCTGAAACAGAAGATACTCAACATACTAACGAATAAACATGGTGCCTGGGGAGCTGTTTCTCACAGGTAAGCTGCAAATGTCAAAAACGTGGGGCTTTAAATATTACTTTTCAAAGCTTGAGAGAAGCAGGCATTGTATAACCAAAACATGATTTTATTAGGAGTTTAAATGTACTTAAATGTAGCATGTGCAAAGCAGAACATAACCAAGGTGCAGCTCAATTAAGCAAGTATTCCTGTTAAAAAAATTAATTAAAAAAATAGCGAAAATATCTAATTTCTTCTGTATGTAACTGGTACAGTATTTGAGGTTTTATTCAGATCTGTACTGAACACTGGTTCATTCTGTTCAACATGGAGGTGAAATTAAATGTTCTAATAAATCACACCAAAAATAAGAGCCTTGCGCTTCTGAATCATAAAAATAGCCAGTGGCTAAGGTTTTGACCTCAGAATGTGGAAGACTTGAGCTGAAATTGCTTCTTTCCTTCATTCAGAGCAAGGTCTTGAACCTGAGTCTGTCACATGAGTGCCCTGTCTGTGAAAGCAAACAAATCTCTCTCTTGTTTGTGTGTTCGGGTCACAAACACTTGATTATTTATTCAGAGTGAAAAAACTCAGACAAAAGAAATCAAGGGAGTCCTGCTCCCAGATAACTGAAGTTTTGCTGCTTGATTTTCTATTTAAATTCTTACATGTCTGCTCTGAATCAGCAGAGAAGAACAGAAACTTCCATTTTAGTTCTGATAAACCTTTTAAGTAAAAAACATAGTTCAGATGGATAATACAAAAACTTTTTTCTAGATAAATATTCTTTTTAAAAAATATATCTGCATTTGTATTGACTACAGAGTTAGGATTTAAGCCTATTAGAAAAGCTSCCAAGTAACAAATCTGACATATCAGCAATATAGGTTTGATATATAGCATACATACTGTTCATTCTTTTTGTAATTCTATCTGGTTGATTCTTGAAGTTATATTGTGTTTAAAGGGAAATGATTTTTTTTTGGTTCATTATCCCTATTTCTTTTAAAGAAATCACTCTTCCTAGGATGATGATGGAAGTGTAATTATTTTTTTTAAGATAGTAGAAATTGTGGAACTTCAGTCTTACAGCAACTCTGTAAGTCTAACACCAGAGGCATTCTGGTGGAAATAACAAAAATGACAAGTAGAAAATTATAATATGGTTAATTCAAAACATATCCATAAGGGAAGCTCATTTGATTTCTAGTTGAGACTTAAAGCTGTGTGTCTGGAGACTGGAACATGCTGAAAATAAATGCAATTTTCAGTCCTTTTAATGTCTTTGAATAATGAATAACAATTTTTGAATAATGTTGTTGCTCGACTTTGTGAATGGCTGCAGACACTTTGCAGACTTAAATCAGCTCCTGGTCACTGCCTTTCCAGGAGACTGTCTCTTCTTAGGGCCAGATAACTTTTTATCTCCTGGATTATTGATGTCATCCTAAATGGCAACATACCAATGCTGCAGCTTTTTATCTTGAGTCCACGATACTTTCTGATGGGCCATAAAGTAGCTTGACACTTGTGGCAAACTTATGAAATTTCWTGTACTGAACAAAAGAAACTCTTATTTCATCCCTGTCATGTGACTTGCCTGATGTTGTCTGCTTCTCAGCTCCTGGCAGAGCTGCTTTCCCATTTTAGTGCTTGCACTATTAACTGCAGCTTGGTTGTGTTTTAGCTGCAGGCAGTGGCTCAACATGAAGAAAAGGGACATGGTGACAGCACAAGGTCTTCAAGCGGGGTACCCTGTTTGCAGGAGCCAGTTGGGAAATGGCCTTGCACTTGCAGGTTTGGCCATAGTGCCATGGTAATTTTGTGATGCAGCACACAAATGCCCCTTCTGTCATGGGACTAGTGGAGAGTGAATGGGAAGCACTGGGATGACAGCAGGGAGAGGGAGATGTCCAGTGGAAGAGCCTCTGTTCCTTGTTAGGGACCGACATCACTCAATGGGTAGATCCAAAAGGCTTTAAGGGCAGAAAATGGAGAGGGSTCTCATTAAACTCCTTAGCCACAGAATACAAAAACTACTGTTAATTAGATAGCTACTCTGATACTTTTTTTATAATGGAAATTGAGATGGCTTCCAAAACCATACACGCTTCTGGTCTTGGCTGGCATGAGACAAAACAGGACTCAAGCCTCTGTTTTTAGCTCCTGACCAACAGTGACAGTATTRACAGTCTCTCACAAGCTCACATTTCTCTGTGCCACGAAGATACAGCCTGACTGAAATACAGAGTTATTTTAAAAAAAAACACAAAAACCAGGTTGTCACTCCAGACGTCTACACTTCTGTAGTGATTCTATAATTTCTTTTAGGAAAAGCATTGCCAATTTTGAAGGCACACAGCTCTTAATCTGAGCACACACTGTTTTCCTGTTCAACTTGAGAGCTGGTGACTCTTCCCTGAAATGGTGAATTTGGTCCAGATGGGGCAGGGTAAGAAACAGGCCATCACTTCTGTACAATAAATACCTGGGTAATAGCAATGCCTTTTGACATCCAAAATGGGTAAGATAGGTAGGAAAATATTTGTGCAGACATGAGTGTGATTCTTCAAAGCTTCACTTCTCTGTCAGCACAGCTGCAGCTACCAATTTACAGTGAGTTTTAGCATATAGTACAAATAAATAGAATCATAGATTTAGACTGAAAAGAACCTCTAAGATCATTGAATCTAACCGTTAACCTGACACTGCCAAATCCATTAATGGTGGATAATGGTGTCCCTAAGTGCCACTTCCATAAGTATTTCAAAGACCCTCAGGGATGGTGACTCAACTACCTCCCTGGGCAATTTGTTCCAATATTTCACAGCCCTTCTGGTGATTAATTTTTTCCAAATATCCAATCTAAACCTCTCCTGGCCTAACCTGAGGCTGTGTCCTCTTGTCCTATCTTGTTGTATATGTTTTTGTTTATCCCTTCTCAAGATAAACAAGCAATTCAAAAGTTCTTTAACACAGATGCTCATGTTACGAAATATTACAGTTTCATTTTGTCAAATATGACACAAGTGTAGAGAAAAATTTTCCTTATGTTCACAATTCAACACAATGAGCTTCTAAGCTTCCCCAGCTTTTGTGTCTTTGCATATTGTCTTTGCAGAAAGCAGCAACCAGCATTTCTTATTTAATCTGTAAGTGCCACAAAGCTTACCCTTTGTACATTAAGAAACAAAGAGACTATTAAGAGCCACAGACGATTAGTACTGAGAGGAAAAGCAAGAGGTCTGATGAATTATATTCTAAAGTATTTGTAAATTACGTATTTTAAATATATTATCATAAAATCTTCCCAAAATGTCTGAAGAAACAAGAATGAAGATGGATAACAAAATATCACATGAGACTTTAAATTCTAAGTTAGATTATACTTATATATAAGTAGCTTAATTAAAATATCATAAAATCATAGGTGACTGGAATTTCAATTAACTTCCTAATTTGCTATTAATTTATGAAGGTGAAATTAATTATAGCCAAGTACTCCACAACTTGAATAAATGCCTAAAAACACAGTAGCACTGTACAACAAATTCCTGACTCTGTGTTAATCAAYCAGTAGTTTGAATTGGTCTGTGAACCTCTTTACTCTTTGATCCCCTTCTGACTTTAAATGGTAAATAGCTGTTTTGAGAAAAAACTTTCATTTTTTCTTGCTTGTCAACATTAGTTTCTTTCTTCCTTCAAATGTTTTCCCTTCATAACCTGAAGTGAAAACCAAAGTTTTTCTTCTCAGTTTCTTCCAAGTGTGAGCATCAAATCCTCTACAAAAAAAAAAAAAAAAAAAAAAGGAAATTTACTGAATCATCTTATTTTCATCTACATATATCAGACAAAGCATAATAGATTAAATCTCATTAGTTTGTTATAAATCTGGTTTGTGCCCTTAAACAAAACTAACTCTGTTTCTCATATTTGGGCAATTTGACACTTTTCGGTATCTTTGTAATAGCTTACCCTAAACATACATGTTTTCCCTTTTTTTTTTTTAATTTCAGTGTTATACTAAAATTAAAATTCTGCACGTTTTTCCCATTCAGATGAGAAATTGATGAACTGATTATTTCCTTGATGCATTGTCACTTTTTCAGAGGGAATTTCCAACATCAGGAAGAATCAAAGAGGGTGTTTCATAGCTTAGTGTTCCAAGCTTCTTTAAGCCAGCATTTACCCTTAGCTTTTTTCAGGGTTATAGTTTTCAGGTCACAACATATGCTTCCTTCTGCCTTCTCTGTCAGCTTCATATGGTGCTTCTCTTCATCCCCATCTGCGTCTCTCCCCATACACATCGTTCTTAAAAAAAAAAAAAGAAAAAAGTTTTTGTAAAACTTGTCTGTACTCACAGTTCAAATCCCTTATCGACCATATGTATGCCTGTGTTTTGGGCCATAAGCTGTTACTTTCTTTCTTCAGCTTCTCGGTTTTATCAGATGCTTCAACTTTTCAAAAATTTTTATTCAAGAATACTGTATATATACCTCTACCTTACAGTTTATATAGGTTTAAAGTAATTTATGGCAATAAAAAGAGTTCAGAGTTCCCATTAGGATTCAAAATCTAAATATTAAATATTTGTAATAGATATTTTCATAGGATCAGTTTTGATATTCACAGGAGGACTACTATAATTAGAAAAATGACGTTTAAAAATGAGACTTGGTTCTCTTGCTTTCTGTGATTTAATGAAAGAAGTTCCACCTACATTAAAGCAGCTGTACCAAATAGCAAGTATACAAGGGCTTTTTCTGTTCAAATCCATCTTTGGTTAAACTAGACACCCATAACAAATTAATTATTCATGGTGGAGGGCAGAGCTGTCAAACTCATTCTGTGGTGAAGACCAAATTCGTCTGGGGAGACAGGCTGGAAATAAAAAGTTTCTTGCCAGACAGCTAGTTTTGTCTCTCTCTACAGCATGTGCTTCTGAAGAGATTGGGTTCTACTGGGGTCCAGAGGACTAAGAACAGAAAGAGAACTCCCCTTTCCCAAGCCTAAGGGGGTTGGCAGTTAAATAAGTTGATTCTGGAAAACACTTTTAAAACAAATGTTTCAAGTTTATGGTAAGGGAGACCAGATCACAGGAATTAGAAAGGAGTTGTTTCCCTTACAGCCATTCTTTGTCATTCTCTGACTCCATCGCTATATTAGCTGCTGTCTCAGGAAATTCAGAGAGGCACAGAACCTATTCTACCCCCCACTGCAAATTGGCTTCATCTGGTTTAGCTATTCATTCCTTTCTGGCTCATTTTAACTGCTGGGCATAAATTTAAAAGGGAACTTTAGAACAGTGGAAAAGATGTAAGACCAGATTCTGTCTACTGGATCCAGAAGCATGTTTGACAGGCCCTTTCTTAGAGGGCCTCTTAAGCTTCTCAATTTTTTCTACATACTCTGTAAGAACTATGAATTTCTGTTTCTGGAATGCGTTGATTTTTTTTTTTTTTTTTTGGCAGACTATATTCTTGAAAATTGGTCTGATGCAATGGCATAATTTTTAGCTTGTTCATTAGCTATCCTGTTACAAGTTCCAAGTATTTAGTTCTGAGATTATTTCATCACAACAAATCATTAAGGAAATGCTTTTCTGTCTTCTGTTATTTTTACTTAACTGCACAATTTGAGAGGCCTTGAGATCAGCAAATGTGTCAGCAGCATATTTTCAATCCAGTATTATTTATCCATCTATAGCAGGATTTAAACTTGACTAATATGATTTTACTAATCTGATCACTCTATTGTAGTATTTTACATTTCAATCCACTTTTTAATTTTCTTTCTATGCTTTCAACTTAGTGGCTGCTTCATCCATTGCAAACCCTCTTTCTTTCTCTCTCCCTGACTCTTTACCAGTGTGGTGTAAGGCAGGCTCTTTGAAGGAGCTCTTTCTAGTGGTGCTGAGGATTTTGACAAGCATGACAGAAAAAGGGGAATGGAAGGATTCTATATCCTTTTATAGTAAGAGGTGTAGAATGGTATTTACAGCCTATAGATATGTGCCAAGAAAGGAGTATTGTATAACCAGAGAAAGACTGTACAAGCAACTGCACATTTTGTGAGATTTATTCACTTCTGTATTTCTGCAAGGTTGCTCAGTTGTTTTGAACTGTGGCGCTGTTCTACGGATTTTTTCCCACAGCTGGAAGAAACCTCACAAAAAATATTTTCTTTGGAAAGAAGAAGTGTTTCCAAATGTTGAGAAACAAGTGGTACTCAGGAAAGACTAGTTCAACTCTACAGAAAGACTTGTTTTTCTCCAGGAAGTACATACATTTTATTTCATTATAGAGGAGGAAGTCTTCTACACTTTCACATTATTGCATCTGCATTAAGAGGAGCTTTTTATTCTTTGTTTTGTTTTTTTTTTTTCTTCTTTGCTTTAACATATTCTCGGTTTCTGCCTAGATTTGGGGTTCCTCTTTTTGTTCAAGGGGAAAAAAGAGAGCAAAGCCTTGTAAATTTTGTTTTTATTTAAGGCTTAGGGACAACAGATCTTTAGATGTCAATAGAGTCCTTAACTGTAACAGTAATCAGAATGCAAATCCAAATTTCATACAGTCAATTTGCCATAAATGTATTTGTTTATTGTAGGACTACACATATATTAGGAGGAAGGCCCCCCTTAACACACTTAGGGGGACTTCTGCTCCTCCTTCAGTCTGGCCATGGATTTAATATTTGAATGCACATGCAGCCATTCAGCTTTCAGGTACCAGTCACAGGAGCAGCCATGAAGGTTCAGACCCGTGGTCCATCTGGCACTGAAACTTTCACATATAATTGGATGATTAAGAAACAGAAAACAAGAACAAGTAGACATGATAGATCTGTCTAATACTTACTCAGACTCCTTGAATTTTCAACTCAGGACTTCCAGAGGAATCTCAGGTTCTGTCACTCTTGATTTTGAATTTTCCATGTCTCGGTAGAGCTTCAAAACACCTTCTGCCTTCTTGTTTTATTCCTAGTTCCTGCAGCAGAAAAAAGCTCTGCAGTGGTTATCAGCAGGCTGAACAAATAGTTGCTGATATTAGACAATGTTCCTAGCACCTGTGCTCCTTCTTATGTAGAAGCAGAAACTCAGTGGAAGCCATGAGGGAAGAATTTCTCATTAGGCAGAAAACTCTTGGATCACATGATTATTTTTTCTCGCATGTCTACCTAGCAATACCTGCACAGTACAGCAGTGGATTTTCCATCTTCCCCATATAAAAGAATAGAAAGCAAGGAATAAAAAAGGAACAAAAGCAATGGATTTTAAGAATCTGAGTAAGAAAATTACATGCTTCTAAGAAGGCCGTATTTTCTCAGAAATGAAAATTCTTTGATGCATTTATTATTTTCTGACATAAAGTGGGTGAKAAAATCCTATATTTACATCACAGTAGGTGTTACACATACCATTACAATTCAGGATTCTTTTCCACATGATGTTTCAAATATTAGAGAAGATGAATGCCAAGCTTAGATTTTTTTTTCCTAAGAGAAAAATCTGTAGCATTTTAGTAGACTTCTCAGACATTTCTTGTTTTAGACATCAGAAATTGAAAGTTTAACCAGAAATTAAAACCCAGTGGAACAATTGTGATTCCCTTTGTCTCGAAACCTTAACATCTTGCACTTTTTTATTTGAAATATATTTATGTACAATGATTCTATTGTCAAATAGTATCAGAAGTTCAGAAGAGAGTTTGGAAAGGAACTGAAGATTAAATCATTTTCAGGTACCAAGGAAGGTGTAGTGTGGTAGACCCCAATCACATGCTTTGCGTACCCCTTTCTTTGTGGGGTATAAGGTAGAATTCTGCAAACAAGCTCTTCTCATAGTGGTGTCTTCTTAGCTCCTTTTTCCTCATGCAGTGTGTAACCAGGTAATATATGTAATACACTGACCTGTTTTTTTTTCTATTGTTGAGTTCATTTTTCTCCTCCTCCTCTTCCACAGTGGGAAAAAAAAAATAAGTCAACTCTCAGGATGATATTTTTCCCCCTTATTTTTACTTCTCTCTGGTACAACATCTTCCTCATTCAAAATAGTTTACAGCTTTCCTAAGCTGGTGCTTGGAGCTCCTCAGCAAGATAGGGCTCCAAGCTACAGAGTCATAGGTAAGTGGATATGGAACTGCTTCTCCCCAGTGCCACGTAAGAAGTGAGTTCTGTTTTCAGGTGTACAGGAGGAGCATGGTAGTTGGACAGAGAGACCACAACCAGAGTCTTGTCTCTTCCCTCTTGTTGTAACATAGCTTAGCAGGAGGTTTCCTTGGGTCTGGTGTTTCTATATGCATTTTGTTGGCAGAGTCTTTATATTCACAGATATTAAACTATGGAGACAATTCTTGGACAACTCATATTTCTGATTTCTGAAAAAAATTCCCAGTAGATACGTCCCTTTCAATTGATCACTTTTGGTTGGGTTTTGTTTGTGGGTTTGTTTATTTGTTTGGATGGTTTATTTGTTGGGTTTTTTATTGATTAATTCTGACTTTTTAAAGCAGTGAAAAAATAAGTTTACACAGATTTACTTCAAGTGAATCAGAAATGTGATGTCTATCATGGATGGTACATGACTTGAAGAAGATTGCTGTACTTGATTATACTGTTTTTCTTGTTGATAAAATAGATATGAAAATTCACATAATTCTAAAAACTAACTGCATCATTCAATTTGAATTTACTGTGTCGGCTTGGTTTTATTATTTGGTTTTACATGGCTTGTGTAGATTTGGTACATTTGTTATTATAGCATTTACTTTTTCTTTATAAACTGTATTTTTGCATAGCCTGTAAGCTCTGGGGTTTTTTTCAGCAGTAATGTATGTTCACACATAGTTTTGATCTATATAATAGATCTTTTTCTTGTACCCTTACCGACATAATATATCTGAAGATGACAGATTGCAAAGTTCTCCCAATATTTTGACTCCCCTGTATATTACTATCTGTTGTCAATAATATAGATTGTTGGTTAGGTTGTAAAGCTCCATTGCTCAGGAGTGTTATATTTTGAAGTCATCTGTCATGGATATGTTGTAGAGATAGAAGACTATTTATGTTTATGGCATTTTAAGTAACTCAGTAAAACCCTTTAAAATATACAGAGAAGGCTTGTTTAGTGTCACCACTCCTCACTTAATCCTGTGACCTTGACATAATCATATGCCCATAGAGCTCCCTGCAGGTAGTTCAATAAAACAGATGAACATCAGAGTCTAATGATTGTTTAAGCCTCAGGAATATACTTTCTTGTGCTGTAAGTACTTCTTAAATATTCAATAGTGCTGAACCATTTTAAAACCCAACAATGTAGGAAATTAACCAGTTATTTAGATTATTAGAAAATCCACCAAAAATTCATAAACCATAGATACTTCTGTGTTTGAGAATGCTATCTATCTTGTTTTGAAAAAGTCTGTATACACAATGTCAATAGACTAATATTTAAATTATTTCTTAAAATTAAAATTATTTTTTCAGAATCTCATTGGTTTTCCCCACTTTTTTACTGCTATCAAATTATATTTATTGAGTGGGAATGTTTTTGGTTTTGTTACAGTCACAATCTGAATCTAGGAAATATTTATGTGAAAGAGATTTCTTTGGATGATTTACTGGAAGCTATGTTTGCCTTTATGGTAGGAAGCAATAAAAATGTACATAAAGAGGAAGGTAACTTTGATGTCTCTTAGGCTCAATTTATAAAAACTGCTGAAGCCTTTGGGATACTTTGACATAAGAGTGCGAAAAATTTTATGCATAATGTATCTTGTGCTATGTGAAAACATGGAAGAAAGTAAAGCATGATATATTTGCCTCATGGTGAGTAGAAGGGTTGTTTTGGTATTAAAAAATGTTCACTCTCATTTTCTTTAATGTCTAGACATTAAAGTTTCCAATTTCTGTTAGGTAACAATRCATTATTTTTAAACATATAGTAGTCTTACACTGAATATTGTCCTAACCTCTTCTACAGTCTTGAATAAAAAGTGAAGTTTTTAAAGCTGATGACAGCTTAATAGTAGGGGAAATTCATTTAGTGAACTTCAGCTGGTATTTTCAGTGGTAGAGTTTCATACTGAACTGCTGAGATAAAAATTATGAAAATTGAGTGGAACATGTGGGAGAAGAAGAGCAGCCAGAAGCAGCTTTTCATATGTATCTCCCAAATCAGAATGGACTCTACTATCCTTTATGATTTAATCTCAATTAAGAAACACTGAGAAACATGAGAGAAAAATAAAAAAACGACTTCACTTTTTTTTTGGCTAAAAGCCAGACCAGGTCAGCTAAGAAAAAATCGCCTCTTTCATAATAGTCTTTTCACGTGAGATCATCATGATGGAGCTAGTAAAAATCTCAGTTTTTGTATTCTTAAAGGACTCATAAAGACAAACTATTTAACTGTTCCTCACACTACCTTTCAACAACCTTGAAATTTAAAATTTAGAAAAATCATTATTTGAAATTTGTGTGGAATGGCCAACTTCTCTGGAAGTGTTGTTAATGAAAACTACATAACCTGTCACATTTTAACAGAGCAGGGGTTGCCAAGTTTTGAAGCCTGATTAAATAAAATCAAAATATTAAAATTAGTATAAAAGATAAGATAGATTGGAAACTATGAACAAGTCAGTAGTGTTAGAGAAATATTACCAATTGTTTTTTTTAAAAAGGGGAGTTTTTTCTTTTACATAGAAATTAGGTTTTTCTTTTTGGTAAATTGTCCTTTAGCTTATCAGATATGCTCAGGCTTAGTTTTTGGTTGGGTTTTTTGACAAATGCTACTGTTTACGTTGTTGTTCTCTCTTTGTGATGAATGTATTACCTTGCCTGGAAAGAAATAGACACGTTTCTTCTGAAACACACTGTCTTGGTTTGAAAGACAGGTGTTTGCCAATGAAGGCAGGGACTCCCCTTGGAGTGGTGGATATGACCCCCCTTCCCTCTGAATTATTGTAGCTTTGAAAATCACAGGCTTTCAGGCAAGAATATGGGTAAAGGGGAATAACAGTTTTAATTAATATGTATAACAAGGTGAAACAAGTAATAACAACTATAGCAACAACCAACCCAGCCACAAACCCCAGTGACAGCCTTACAGAGWTACACCCTCCCCTTTGGTGCAGTTACGGTCCCAGTCGGCAGGGGCACTGTTGGCTCCCGGCCGGGCAGAGCGGGTGTGATGATTCCCCGGCGGCTGCAGGGGCGCTGTGGTGCRGGTCCCAGCTGGTCCAGATCTTCCGACTGGGCGATGGGGGGCACAAGCCGGCAGAGGTGGATGGAGAAAAGTTCATCTGCAAACTCACAGCAGAAACGCCGATCTTGGTGCTCCTCTGGGCAGCAAGAAACCCCAGAAAGGCCAGATGAGCAAAGAGACAAGCAGAATTCCATTGCAAGACGGGATGCAGCACAACTCAACCCCTGCAGCTGGAATCTCAGGGGTCCCTGGCACAGRGACAGAAGGGGCAGAAGATCACAGTGCAGCAAACAGTAGCCAACGACCGGAGATGCTGGGCTCTGCAGAAAAGAGCAGACGAGCTCTCCCCCCACAGGCAGCGGGCCGACCTTCCTCTCCAAGCCAAGCAGGGCAGGAAGTGCAGTTACCCCCCGCCACACACATACACAGACCCCCTCCCCGAGCCCAAAACTCCCATGAGAATTTCTCTCTCTCCAAAGAGAGGGATAGAAAAAAAAMCCCAAAAACTGCCAGGCAGGAGTGCTCAGGGAGATCCTTTGGGTGGGGCAGGTGGGACATAGGTTCTTTTTATTTTCCCCAATTGCCCAGCCATCAAAAGAATGACTTGGCGATCAGTGTATCCCAGCAACAAAATGGGAAAGAAAAATTCCCCAAGAAAGGAAACAAAAGGAGAAACCTTACCCATAACACACACAGAGTAAAAMAATTGATGTATCTGGCCACCACTCCATTCATGCTTCTTTTTAAATGGACATCCAGTGGAAACCATGTATATTAAATTTTTTACTGTRTTTCTTCCAGAAGCCAAATCTACAGGTCAGTGTTGAGTTTTAGCTATGGTACTCCTTGTATAGTGGTATCATTTGATAACCATTTGCTATACTGTGAAAGAAGGTGATTGCCAGCTCTGCAGTGACATTCATAAGGTTCTGCTGGACACCACTAAATTTTAAACAGGGACTTTTTCGTAAGGAACATCCTATTTTGAAAGTACTAGAATAGCTCCTTTATTTCAGCCACCCTGAATTTCTAAAGGTGGCACTCTCAATGCAATATTTATTTAGACAATTCCCCTTCTTTAAAAGTAATTCACAAATTCTCTAATTTGTGTACACTAAAAAAAAAAAAAAAAAGTGCTTCTAAAAACTTGCTCTCTATTAGGATTAAGAAAATAGATTTACCTTTTTTTGTTAAATTGAACTTTTCACAAGCCTCACAGTGAAGTTGTAATGCTACTGCTTTCTAAAATACATAAAAACTGTAGGAAGAGTCTCAGCTGTAAAAATTAAAAGGCCACAATGGACGTTCCATAACAAGTAAATTTCTACAGGCTTCTGTGTCATTCATGGTTTCAATAACATTTAGAAGATATTTAATCACAAGCAAATTTTGAGACATATATCAGTAAATATTTGAGTTACCTGGCTAGTGGCATCTTAAATTCTCCATTGGCTCCAATAATCATAAGTGTTTATTGGTTTATACCCATATTCATCCATATTAGCAATTGTAAAGGCAAGGTTCATAACTTCTACTATTTCTATTAGAAATTTGTAGTTAATATCATCGCAGACATTATAGAAGCATGAAAGTTAGTGAATTATACAATAATTGGTGTACATATAACTGAATAAAGATATCTGTTCCAGAAATTGCAGACAATTGGACAACAGATGAATTAAAGCAGGGAAAGGAAGATTTTCACACCACCTAAAAAATACTGTCTGGCTGTGAAATAGCTGTAGGTGTGACTGAAGAGTCACTTTGCAAATTCTCTGGGTTCTGATGTGACAGAAAATAGGAAAGCTCTGTAAGCAATAGTTCTTCCTCCCCAACTTTAATTCTCATGTCTGCAATCAATAGTGAAATGATAAAGTATCAACCAAGCATTTGTATTACTTTTGGAGCTGAATTTCAGCATTGTAGCAATATTTCAATATAATAGCACATTTTTTAAMTATTTTGAGAGCAGAAAATAAAGGAGTGAATCTTCTCTTTCCATGACTGTGTTCCTCACTCTTCACTTTGTTCTCCTTCTGACAGTAAAAAAGCCAATCAGGAATGAAATTTTAAAAAAATTTACTAATTCAACATCAGTGCAGAGACATTAAAGTTTGAAGTCCTTTATCAGTTGAATTTTTTGGGAATTCCAGGAAGGACTTGATGCCTTAATAGAAATTCTAAGTTCTTACATGTCTTTTCATTTTACATTCGAATCAAGATGAGATGAGCCCTTGGGGTCTTTGTCTGAAGGCAGGAAAGATTGGAGGTATATTCCAAGATTTACTCTATATTTACTTAATAACTTACTTTCTTTTTCTTTTCAAACCATCCAGCAATAATGAAGTGGAACATGGTTTACAGGATTTGTAGTCACGAGGTCTGTGGACCCTTTCTCAGTTTTCTGCCTAAACATAATTTTCAGTGCAACTCAATTTAGAGCAAATTATGTGCCTCCATTTACAGTATCTATCTTCTAAAACTTTTCTGTAGACATGGATCACTGAAAGGTTTCCAAATTATGCTTTACTGAGCACATTCACTAGTTCATACACTAGTTTTTTCATTCATATGAAAAAAAGGGGATAGAAAATGATTGTTTTATCTGTGTATTTCACTGAAATATTTCATTGAAATCAAGAATTAAGAGATAGAAGTACTGAAAAAATCTCTTTCATTTTKGTATTGCATTAAGTGACTGTGCTCATGCATGCATTTGTCCCATAGTGTGAATTAAGTTACAGGGTATAATCTTTGAGATTTTCTTCAGCACTGTTGCTTAATTATTTTTAGTTTTGTGATGTAATTATTTATTTTCATTTTCAGTCTTAGAAATTATATGCTCGGGCATATTTCTTAATCATTCCTGGGTAATGCAGAAATACTTTGCATGTGATTTTGAGGGTGGGTGAAAGGTGTTTATCTGTGGGTCGAGAAAGCAATAGGAGAGAAAAAATGGTGCGTTATTTCCATGATCCAAATGTTCTGCAGCAGTAGCAGCAGCTGAGCAGCTCACTGTTATTCAATGCTACATTAACTTTTCCATTAATGCTGGTGCTGTAAAATATGAAGCCCTTAAGCATTGTGAAGTTGCTGCCTGATTTTTGTTCCTTTACATGGCTGCTGTATATTTGCATGCTACAACCATTACATGGATAATCACCATCATTACTTTTTAGAAGGTCATTATCTTACTGTACTGAATACTGTTAGATACTGAAAATACTTAATAGAACAAAGGATCTTTAAACACATTCATTATAAATGCTGTGGTTTTACTTATTTGTTGCTATTATTAGATGATGGCAGCCTACTATCAACAAGATATTTTACTTCTGCATTTTTTTTATTTATTCATTACATAAAGAACAAATCCCAAAACAAACCCCCTCAAATAAACCCCCAAAACAAAAAACAAAAACAAATAAGTAAATTAAAAACCACACCAAAGAACAAACAAAAAAAGACCAAAAAAATAAAGAAAAAGAAACCCACCACAAAACCAAACCAGTGACCAAGAAAGCCCTACTTTTTCTATAAAAACAAAAATAAACAAAGCTGTTTAATTTGATTTCCTCCCCTGTTAGGAGGGAAATTATTAAATATCCTTTTGCACTGAGATAAATTTTTGTTATGTCATAAACATAATTTTGTTTTGAAAATGCTGGATTTTTAAAATACTGAGTAACATATAGGGATTGGAATTATGGTTATTCAAATTTCTTGTATTATTTTAAATATTTGTTGAAAATATACACATTTATGGGAATAGTGATTTAATAAATGCTGACAATAAACCAGAGCAGCAATTCATGATACTTCCAACCAAGACATAC
This sequence comes from Malurus melanocephalus, assembly GCF_030028575.1. Taxonomy (NCBI): domain Eukaryota; kingdom Metazoa; phylum Chordata; class Aves; order Passeriformes; family Maluridae; genus Malurus; species Malurus melanocephalus. The sequence continues at coordinate 53,677 of NW_026623568.1, forward strand.
CAACCATTCCACCCACTGTTCCTTCCAGAATTCACAGAACAGTTCATATGGGAAAGCAAGATTCTTACATCAGCTATGAAAGCAGTCACTTTATTCCCTGAATAATGAAGTTATCATCTTGGTGGTGCCAGTGAGGTGAAATCTCAACACTGAATAAATCAGTTCAGTCTTTATCTATCTGCCTTGTTTTCCTCATCTGTAACACATGAATCATGGTACATTGCTAACAGAGTGATCTGAAATCTGTTGATGAAAGAAAAAGCACTGAAAGTAGAGCTTACTAAGTATCTTTTATATGAAAAGAATGGTCTCAAGTATTTAATGTTGTTTTGCTTTATTTTTAAACATGCTTTAGTCGTGTAGCTCTCCAGGGGTTTTTTATGCCTCAGATTTACAGTGTTCACTGTTTTGGTGGTTATATCATCATCATCTGAACCAGGATCAGAATAATAGGATTTGTGTGAAGGCTCATACAGAGTCCCTTCTAGCTGCAGAAATGGTTCCCATTGCATTTAAAGTCTGTTTCTGATGTTTTTGGAACATGATGAAAAGGCACATCAGATTTGACTAGTGAGCTTCTCACCTCTATATTCAGCTGAATGATTCTGATTTTTTTTCTGTGGTTTTCTCTGCCAGCTCTCTGTCTCACAGATTTTTTGTGACAATAATTTTCTTTTTTTTTTTTTTTTTTTTTTTTTTTTTTTTTTTTTTTTTTTTTTTTTTTTTTTTTTTTTTTTTCAAATTCAGGCATTTGCTATTATCTGATTTCAGGTACATGTTAGAAGATGAATTTAGTTTCTAAATGTTAAAAATAAGGTATTGTATAAATGTACAGGCTATCCATATTGAGCCCTAAGTCTACAAGAAAATTCTACACTGTTTTCACGATATTAAATTTTAAAAGAACATTTAGAATTTATCATATTCTTTACATTATAAAAATATCACTTTTCAAGAATCTCACTTACTTAATTTCTAACTCAATAACTTAGGAATTTTTCAGCTCTGTTTAGTAAGCAGCAATCTAAATGTCATTGTGCTACCAGGACAGGTACTGAACATGCACTTATTAATCTAAACCCTTGATTAGGTCTTGCCTAAATATTGTTCCTGGACTATATCCTTCCAAAACAGGATTATGATTTTTCTCACTTATTTCTCATATACTGCTGAGAAAATTACCTTACACTTTTATCCAGGGTGTATTTCCACCCAAAATCTGTTCGGTATCTTCTCTGTGTTGCTGCCCTGGCTGTATCTGCATTTATCTGTGCCAGCAATGTGGCACTCTGAAATGTCTTAAGGAGCTCATAAGGGGGCTTTTTACTATTAGGAAAAAAAGGGAATAAAGAAAGTAAGTAATTGGTTCAAACTTTTAATTTATTTTGACATTTTTTTCTTATAATTGAATAAGATATGTGGTGATGAAGTAATTTGGAGCAAGAAAAGCTGTACAATTAGAATTGCCTTACAAAGTTAAGCAATTTTTTTAGTGAATTCAGTGTTTATATCAGTTTGAATGGGCTGGAATAAAAATCAATACTACACATTAGCAAATAATATATAAAAAATAGTATGTTTTGAATGTTAAGGAATAACAGACCTCTTAGCACAGTATGCAGATTAGAAAAGCCTGTGAAAATATTGTTGCTGTGTGAATAACAGATAAAGATATTTGTTTAATTAAATAGCTTTTTCAACTTGGAGAATTTGTTTTGTTCTGTGGTATCTTAAAAAAAATCCTCCTCCTGAAGCATTAAGGGGTTCTAGATTTGGGAAGCAAAATTGTGAATATTTTAACTTGAACTTCTATTTTATTCTAGCCATTAAAACGACAAGGAATCTCAGGATACTTGATGAGAAAACAAAGGGCAATTTTATGATTTTTGCTATGAATCAAGTTAAAGGATTGACAGTGTTAGACTCTGAAATAGAAAGGCAAAAGGATATGACTCAAAATACATTTTAGCAGTGATTAGCTGTTATCTGGRAAAATAGATTTCACTTCGCTCAATGCTATATTTTGCTGAGAATCAAAGTTTACAAAATACATTTCAATATTTTTTAGTATGGCAGGTGATGAATGTTGTCCTGCAGAGGTATATCAGAAAATCAATATTTGTAAAATTGAAACAGTATAGGTTTGTATTGATCCATGTGGCTAAATCAAAATGAAAGGCTTTGTAACAGCTTTCTTAGACAGCCTGCTATCCAGTAATGGCAAACTATCAATTTTAGCTTTCCACTGATAAATCAACTTGAAAATTGGATGTCAAATTTTTTTTTCTTGCTGAAGTAGTGATTTTTTTTCTCCCCTCTAACCTTTCTTGATGTGTTAGATTGGTTTATCAGACTAAGCTCTGCTTTTGTAAAAGCAGTTGTCAAAATTGACATTTAGATCACTTTTGAAACAAAATGTAAACTCTTAAAGCCTAATTTTGTCCACTAGCTGGTTTGATGGCAATGTAATGTGTGCACCTCTGTGTAAACAAGTATGAATATGTGTTTAGGTGGTTAATACTGAAAATGGCATTGATTTAATGCTTCAGGTATATATATTTCTTCCTTTGCTGATCTCTTAAGTTCACAAAGGTCAGGTCTTCAACTGCAGCTTTTAGAAACTAATGCCTCAAAAACTATTTCAGCTTTCAATGGTTAGGAAGATTGATTTTTCTTTAAATGACTGGTTTTCTTTTTTATTTTGTGTTAAGTGAGACTTTATGAAATGATTACACGAACATCAGTTTCAACTGCATGTCCTTAAAACCTGCATGGATTTTCTTTGTTTTTAATGACAGGGAAAACAGGACACAGATTTTCTCAGAAAATGGCAAAATCCTTTGTAACAGTGAGAAACCCTTTAATTTGGGTCAAATGCAGTAGTTTTCAGTGGCTGTTAACAGTGCTATACCTTCATGTCTGTAAAGCAGAATATAAGTTAGCTTGAGTGGGTATCGATTGTGAAGTTTGCTGTTGTATAATTACTTTTGGCTGTAGAAAAATGTGGTGTGTATTGATCTAGATGGAAGCATTTGACTAGCAGTTTCCCTTGGCTAACAGTGAGTGTCATCTTTCAATGATAATAAATGTTAACACTCTGGGTCAGCATAATTACTTGGTGGTGAAATGAACCTCCTGCACCCTTCTCCTCTCACACCAAGGAACTGCCGTAATCATCTTTCTCTTAAAGCCATGATCTACTGAACTAACCAGCTCCTTAATACAGTCCTCCCCTTCCTACTGCATGCACCCACATTAAATGTATACTATTATTTTAAAAACTAAGCTGTTCTGTTCTGAATCCACGAGTATGATTTTTTTTTTTTTTTAGCCTAACCCCTGTCAGTTAACCTGAACCTTCAGGAAGCCAGCTCTTGCAACAATCTTTTAATCTTAATGTTTAGTATTCGTGTAAAAATCCCACAAAAAAAACAA
>NW_026623568.1:57143-107541 GCF_030028575.1 Malurus melanocephalus
AAAAAAGGGGAGAAATATTAAGGTGTTAATCATTTTGACACACTGCTTTTTAAGTCCTGGAACCAAATGTTATTAATGCACTGTTAAATTATTAGTGTACTGCAATGAAAACCACCATAGGAATTTATTGTCAGTAGCCCTTTAATTTTATAGAGTAGCGTACACTCTAGATGTGCTGTCTTTTGAGAACAGATGATGATATCTTTTCATTATATGCTCTTAAACCACTTTCATTTAAAATAATTTTGACACCTCAATTAATAACTGTTTTAAATGTAAGATTTTTTTAAGCAGTAACCATTTTTCTCTTTGCATGTATGTCTAATAGGTGACAAATATGTTATCAGAAATAAGGAAATAGTATTATTTGCTAGAACAGAAGACTGAGGTGATTTGTATTGTTTGTCACCTTTTAAATAGGGAATTTTCAATTTGTTATCAATGTTTCATTAAAACTTAATATCATGTTGTTTAAAATGGATTTGTGTTTACTCACCAGTAGTGTAATATGGCCCTGGGGTAATGACTTTTTGTTAAGTAATGTTAGTTAAAGAAAATCTGGCAATAGTTTTAGATCATTTTAAGACAGCTGTGAAGGGTTTGGATAAAGGTCATTTTCAATGATTGTGCTTAGTTAAATAAATGTGAAGGGTTTCACAATGGGAATCTTGCTTTTCAGTGTGCTGTCATAAATTTCCCCTTAACACATCTGGGAATAGGAAGTAAAATGTAGTTGTTCCTGCCTTGAAGGCAATGTATTTTATATTTTCCTTGCTTTGTTTGTTTTCCCCTTATAATGCTATTTATTCACATAACTAGAGTTCAAAGGTTTTACTTTGTCATAAATTAAATCTTCCATTCTCTGACAGTTTGTGGGACCYGCTGGATATAATTTTCAAGTGGTTGTAACTCAAAGAGTTTTTTTGCTGAGATTTAGTTGTTAAAAGTGTTAAATTTTCTGACAACTCAGCCTCTATTGTGACCCTGGTTCATTGCTTGCTCTCTCCCTTGGCCACAGCTGGCCTCTTGCTGTTCACAGCTGAAAAGTGAAATCAATGCTGGGTCTAACAAAATGCAGATGAAAGCCATTCTGATCGTATATAGTAATTTCCCGTAATTTTATCAGCCTTCAGTTTCTTAAATGATCTCTGGAAAACACTGATCATGTGAATACAATATCGAGTTTTGTGATAAAATGTCCTTTCTTTCTGAAAAATACTTTCTTTAGCATTAGCAGTGATATACAGTTCACACTGCCATAGCCCAATCTTTAAAAATACCAGTTTGGTCCTTCCCCCTTTCCCTCCTGAAGGGAAGCCCATGAAAGAGCTGCTGGCTGAATCCTGCCAGCTTTGAGCATTCGGAATCTTGCGAATTGAGGTTTTTATGTTCTACAAGGCTCAGAGCTGGAAAGTGAGAACTCTTACCACGTGTCAATCCACATTTCCATTGATCTTGCATCCCTTTTATTTTTATTTGAGCAAGACTGGTAGGAAAGCTATGTTGCAGTTATTGGTGGCAGCATATGATGTAGCTTAATGCTCCAGAGGTCACAGAACTACAATGAGTTTGATGGAAAACAGCCTTTCTCCTTATTTTAAGTGGTTCCTGCTTTGATTACAGGCATTTATTATAATTATCAAGAGATTAGTCTGTTGTTATAGAATCCTTGTAATGGAACCAGTTAAAAGAAATATAATGGCAGTTTATTGGATTTTGCAAAGGAAAAGAGAACAGATAAAGTGGTGGTTTTTAAATGGATCAACTGCTGCCTTAAGCATACTAATTTTTTCCTTTTGTTAACTTCACATTTCTTTTTGTTTTACAATTTTTAGTTATATACTAAAGAAGTCACTTTTGAAATTCTGAAGATATTTTACTTGTAACATTTTCATTGCAGTCTAATTCCAAGAAATTTAGTTGGTAAAGACATTCCTTCCAAAATGTTCTTACATGATACATATCATAGAAAGTGTACTGTCTGAAACAGCTGGTTTGCAATTTTACTCGTGTCTCCATTTAAAGACTGGCAACAAAAAGAAGTATTTTTTAGTMAAAAAAAAAAAAGCAAAATAAAGTAAAAGAAATTGTGTATCCTGTTATATCAGTTGAAGTGCAGCTAGGTTGATTTCTCTTTTATACTAGCAAAATACCATAATATTGATATAACCTGGTTAATTTCTTTCATGTTTATAGAAATTTTCCCTACTTAACAGCATATAGTTGCATTTACTGCACTTACTCCAAAAGAATAAATGTTAAGATTATAAAATAGTCAACTTCTTCAAATGTTGCAGAATACTATTTGTAACCTGGCTGTGAATGTAAGAACTAGACGATATTGGAAAAAAATAAAAAGCTTATAATCTTGGGGAGTTTTGTATTAGATGCTAGTTTATATTTCAAAATTTATGAATTTTGCAGTATGTGTAAGCATGTCTTATCCTTTCTATGAAACATTCTCTTAAAAAAATKATTATAGATCTTAAATCCTCCTGCTGAAAATGCTCTTTCCTACCCTCGCTAGCTGAGCAGTGGCACGAGTTACTCAGTACTTCTGTTAACCTGGGAAAGAAAGGCAATTGTCTCAAACCTAGTTGACATGGAGCTGTTTAATGGCAGTGGGGAGTCAGCCCTAAAATAACAGTGAAAAACCATGTAACAGTGAACTGCAAGAGTAGGATTACAAGTCTGCTACTCCAATATTTGTTGGCTGMCAGCAGAGGAGGCCTGGGGAAGAGGGTAGTATTTCCACAGGTGACTTTATCATGATACTCCCCCAGCATATCCTCTCAGCTTTCAGCAAATTGTAGCTCAGGGACTTCCTGAGCCAGAGGTGATATCCTTGAGTTTAATAACTTCTGGTGGGTTTTTTCCCATCTGTGAAAGGAAATGTCTTATCCTTCTAAGAACTCCTTTAAACTTCTGCTGAGCACGATATCACATAGCATTGAGCATGTTGTGTTAGCAATTCACACAAAGTGCACTGCCATTTGTTTTGAACCTGTTGCTTGATAACTCTATGTTCTCTCTAGGTCTTTTCTTGTGAGAAATACCAAGTGCTTGTTGTCAATTTACCATTTTGGTCCCGTTTATAACATAAAGGGTCACTATCATATCCTTCTCAGTTAAGTCTCTGTTCTTTATCTCCGGGGCTCCAAAATGGCCTTTTTCACCTTCCTGGAGGCTCCCCTAGCCGGCTGTAGCTTATTCTGGAGCAGGTCTCAGTTAATCCTTCCAGCTGGGGCTATTTTACTTTGTGTAATAGTCGGAGAGAAGAGAATGATACACATATGTACTTGCTTCTGTCTCATTCCCACCCACCCTCCCTCCTGCATCTGTAATGTGCCAGCCAGGTTGTAGCTTTATTGCCAAAAGGAAGCCAGCTGGGAATGACTAAACCTTCCTCATTGATTCAATATTTTCAAAAGGGGATAAATATAAAGATTTGGATTCTGAATTGGAACAATGTGGTAAGAGATGAGCCTGTGTCTGAGCCAGATTTGTAATTCTATGGTTGTAGCCTTTTCATTCCCCATTGCAATTAATGTTTTACTAGTGTAAAACGAGCTAGCATCTTCAGAAAGGCTGACAGTGTTCCGTTCCACATAACTTTGTTGATTCATGGGGGAAGCATGCTGTGTCTCCACCATAGCTTTGCTTGTATGATTGTATTTACTCTCAGATAGAATCAGCTGTAATGGTCTAGGCACAAATTATTATTTGTGTGTATGTTTGAGAGAGAAACCCTTTGTTGGCAAAGCCTGAAAAAAAGCAATTTTGATTTGTTGCCACAGGCTTTGGAAGTATCGCCAGACCATTGCAGGCATAGTGTTCTGTAGTGAATGGCATTGTGGTGCCTTTGGATGTTGGCATTTAGGGTATATGTGTATTTCACAGTTTGCATTTAGGGTGTATGTGTATTTCACAGTCATGAATGATGGCTCCTTTATTTTTTGATATATAATKTACAAATTAAAAAGTACTTTGCTTGCAAATATAACTTGCCAATTAAGGAAAGTGACCATGATTCTCCCCTCATGCATACACCTTGAGCACAGAATGACATACAGCAACTCTTGGGCAGAAATTAATCTAGGGAGTAAGACTTCTCAGAGCAAGGAGAGATTCCTCTTCATCTTTCTACAAATTTCTACATAGCCTGAGTGCCAAATCTCCTGGTGTTCTAGAAGTATTATGACTGAATTATACCCATTTTATTTTGATATTTGGATATGCTGTCAATATTCTCCTGCGGAGCAAAAGTAGAACACAGATTTGATATTATTCTTCAAAATTTCTTAGCTCACACCATAAAAGCATTTAATATCAGAAAGAACAATTATCTAACCTAATTGCTTTCTTCCTGCTTAATTTGAAAGATCTGTTACAGGCAGGAGAGGTTCAGGAAAGAGTTTTAGAGATGTTCACTAAAATTTTTTTATGAATGTTTATTTTCTATAAACATTTGTAGTGAAAACACCAAGTATTATAAATAAATAATAAAATAATCAACTAAAATATATAATAATTAAAATAAAAATTAAAAAATAATAAATCTACTAGCAGCTCAGCCAACATTCCTTCATAATGTTTCCTGTTTGTTCCTTGTACTCTGGGATGTCAGTGTTTCTTGTGAATCTGCTCTGAAGGCAGACTCTGAATGGTTTCATGCCATCAGCTGTTTGCATGATGGCAGAGCAGACCTTAAAGGAAGAGATGGCTGAATCTGTGCATTTGTGACTATTAACTGGTGACTGATAAACTTGAGCAAATCAGTGTCTGAGAAGCATGTGTTACTAAGAGTCACTTCTGGACCTCTTGTTTCCTTGAACATGAGATTTTTACCCTGTTTCTTTTCTACTACTGAGGCCTGTGAAGGTATTTTTGTTATCAACAAAGAAAGTTTTGTTATGCAAGGACCAATGCTGCTGGTCAAAGGCTGATCAGAAAGCATCAAGACTCTCTATCAAATAAATAAATTTTGGCAAATCATACATTCCTAATCATACTGCCTTCTGCTTTCTGCATCACTACGGAGACACACTGCTGTTGTTGTTAATGGTGGCTTTTTTCATTATCAATCTGTTGAGTTATACTTCTCATTTGGAGATAATGTTGTTTCTGTCAGGGATTAATTCATAACACAATGTGGTAAGTATGGTGGAGGATAATGCTAGAGTATTTTCATAGCATTTTACCTAGATATCATGGTACAGTGTCATTTTCCAAAGGGCACCCTTTAGCTAAATAATTACATCTAGTGATTATTTATAGTAATATAAATAGTATATGTAATATTGAAGTACTACATATATTTTTCAAGGGATAAGATAAATTGAAGGAGAATCCTTATTTTCTGTGAACAGGAAGACATTTTTGTGTGTGCCTTCCCCCCACCCAAAACCACACAAGAAACTTTAGACAAATTTAATGTTAGACTAGAGAGAGTTGTTGTTTTCGGGGTCCATAATTCAGCTTCACTGCTCCATGGGAGGATATTGTTACTAGAACAGCAGTAGAGCTGATCTATTTTGTACCTTAGTTTGTATGTGCAATCTGGAATCCCACCACTGACTGCAGAGTTCTAACAGACAACTAACTTTCTAGAGAAAGACAAGGATGCTTGCAGTCAATGATAATATGAGTATGACTAAAACAACTTAATTTAGATGGTTTGGAAAAGGAAAGTCATGGAAGGTTGTATTCTATAAATAGCCATCAGCAAAATAATATAGAGGAAAGAACTGAACTATTTGGTCTTCTGCTGATAGGATGATGAGTCTTTTGCTAGTTCACTTACACAATAGAGAAACAAAAAGGCATAGCTGTTGGGCAATACAAAGCACAGGCTTGGTGTGTGTGTTGACTGACCGAGTCGCATGTTGCTTTGGTTTCTTAGATAAAGTCTGATATTCTAGGCAAAAGCCATTCTAGAACTGTACAAGACTTACTAATTTTATTAAAAGTCCTTTAAGGCAGGAGATGAGAATAAACTCTACATTCATTTTCTGTAAAAAAAAGATTAATGATCTTTTAGAGTGATTTAGCAGCTACTCACACTGGTGTCAATTAAATAAATTTCTTACCAGGCATTCTGGAAGCTTTTCATTGTTTGTCTTTTGTGTTTGGTGGTTGGTTTCTTATATAAAGAAATAGAATAACCTCAACTAAAGTCCTGTTTTAATGTAATAAACAGCAATTTCTATATATCTTCGTCAATTATTGTTCAATCTGTGGTTTTAAAAAAAAATAGATTGATATTCTACCATCAGCACAAAACATGTTTTTTAGATATTGGTGGAATTAAGCCCCTAGAATAGGTCCTGAAACACATCTCATTTTAAATATGCTGTTGACTTTAATGGGATTTCTTATAGGCATATACTTACAGAAACATACTTCTTTTTATAATTGGGCCTAAAAATATATATTTCTTTCATAAAAGTATTTACATACTACACCACAGATTCAGATTCTCCAAAACAATAGTATTGATTTTTTATTTTGAAGTATACATAATATAGAGTATTCTCATTTTGAGTGTTTAACTGTTAAACATTCTCAAGTGCTTTAATAATATAGTCTGATTTTTGAGAGTGTCAGCTTTTTTTTATTGCTTGAATTTATATAGCTTTTGCCTCCTGAATTTCTGGAATTTAAGTTCATTATTTGGTTCAAATAAGACTTTTGGAGTCTGAATCTGGGGATTTTGAATGCTGACCCTCTGATTCTCCATTCTTGTTTTATAGAATTAAAATTATAGGCTGCTTGTTTACAAGTGGAATTTTAAACTTTTTTTTTCCCTAATTTACACAGAGATTATTTCTCTAGCTGTTGCCGATTTTGTCTTTTGGGATTCCCTTTATGAGGTCAATCAGGTGATGAAAAGATACCTCCATGTTACTTTTACTTGTAGTAATGTAAGCCTGGAACAAGTCAGTCAACTACATGCTCCATTTCTTTCATTTAACAGGACCCATATAGCCTATAATTCTACATTTTCTGAATCTTGCCTTTTGCATTTCACTCAGTCATGTGAGTTCTCTGAACTGATCCTTTCCATGACAATTTACACAAATCTTAGATGGTAGATTTTTTCATGAGAACTCCAGGTTTTTACTTCTGTAGTGTTGAGACCTTTATTACTTGATATAATAGCACAAGGATTCCTATCCTATCACTCAGCTTTTCCCAAAGCGAAATTAGTTCTCTCCATTGCCTGTGGAATGGGCCTGGGTTGATTAGTTAAATGTCAATTATGTTGACATCTCAAGTTAGACAAAAGAAACTCAACTCAGCTATCATTTGGCATAATTTCACAACCTTCACCTTCCAGTAAATTGCAACTATTAATTGCTAGTATTAACTTCCCAGATTGCGAGAAAGGAAAACAAATTCTATGAGATCACAGGCAATCTGGTCCCTGTGGAAAAAGCAGTTTTCAAAGATAAGGTGATCATCAACTTGGCAGCATCTTCGAATATAATATCTATTGAGCTACACAGGGGACATCTGGAGCAGCTAGATGAATCCAGAGGTTACAAAAGAGTGAAGTTGGTGACGAATGAAGAGTACAAACTTTTTTTTTGCCCAGATTGGTCATTAGAATTTGGAGAATCTCTGAGGCTGACATGACCTATGCATTTTCGTCCTAGTTGGTCATTAGAATTTGGAGAATCTCTGAGTCTGACATGACCTATGCCATGGTTTTTAAGCTATATGTGAGTTTTCAGCACTTCAAGACCAGCTCTTTTCAAGGATTTGTGACACCAGAGCTTTGGCACAAAATTTTCTGAATTATCCAGATTCACGGGTCAGATAAAGTAAATAAAAATTGCCATCACCAAATTACCTTCAAACCCAGGTATAGACTGAGTCCAGCTCCTTTTTGTCCTGCTTTGTYCCACTTATTAATTACTCTTAGAATATTGTCTTTTCTCAACTCATCATTTGCATTTCACAGTTGTGTGAAATTTTTGATTTTTGCTTTGTCTGCCATGCTATGAAGGGAGAGCAGCACATCCTTCTGTTCCCAGGTGTGTGGCTCCTCCCCTCATCAATTGTCTAATTCAGTACTGAATCCGTCAGTAAGCTATCCTTTCTGCTGTAATAATATATGGGTTTGAACTCCTTTCTCATTTTTAATTTTCTGTATGAACGACAGTAATGAAGTCTCAGAAAAAAAAAAACAAACCAACAACCTGCAATGAACATGTAAAGGATAAATCCACTTAATTAGCAAGATTGAGGATTGTAACTGCTCATGGTTATTCAACACAGAAAATTGGGGGAGGATTGTATAAATTTATTAAAATGCTGCTGATGATTTTTCTTGAACTGTAGTATTCATTTAAGAACATACACAATATAGCCCAATACACATTCCGTAATATATTTGTAAAGCATATCCCTGTAGGGAGTCGTACTATACAATAGCAACTAAACTGTGAATGTGCATGAGAAATGCAGAAGTTTCATATGGTCATGTCACAGATTTGTGCTACAGATAAGGGAAAAAGCATCTATATCTCATGATCGTTGCACAGAACTCTGTAACAGCTTTAGTTAAAAGGAAGGAAAACATTAAAAAGTATACCCAGAGTAATAGATTGCCAAATATTTTGTATACACAAATTCTTTAGAGTATATGTTGCTTGTTTTTCAGAACTCACAAAAATAGCAATTGTATTTCAAGACAGAAAACAAGAAAATTATAATTTGGTGTCATCTCTTYTTTTCTTTTTTTCCAATGTCACATATGCTGATTCTCGTGTAATATTTTCAGAGCCCAAAATAAATCACTAGGTCACGCTGATATATTTTGGGATGTTATATAGAAGACTGTTTCTATACTTCTGAAGAACCTCTTGACTGTCAAAAATAAAGTATAAATAGAAAAGTTTTGATTTACTTGCCAAGCTGGCTTTTTAGCTCTCACAGAAATTCCCAGGAACAAAAAAGATCAAAGTTAAGATTACTTCAGTATTTTTTTGATAGGATTGTAAACATGGTCTCTATTAAAAATTCTATTGCACTCATAGCCATGTCTCTTGGCAAATGCTTATTTCATCAATACAAGCTATATTTGGGGATAGGAATAATGGTTTATTCATCAGACAAGGGATATCCACTAACTGGGCCGTTATGTTTCAGTTCTTAAGAACTACATTAGTTTTAAAGCAAGATATGTGCTTTCTCTTAACTTATGTTATACTTCTGGATGATACTCAGAACAAAAATAAATCTGTACCAAAAAACTTGCAGGAGATGTAAAACTTCAGACTTCTATAAATTTTAAATTCAAGTACTTCCAATTTCCAAGCTTTAAATGGCATTTTGCAAATAAAAAAAAAATCATTCTTTTAAAATAGTGTATTATTAGACTTGCACTTTAATAAACAGCTCTGCATGATGGAAATTAAAACAATTGCCAAAGTAAAACTTTATTATTTATTTATTAGATTTTGATTACTGTTGCTGTTTGTTGTCAGGCCTCAAGGAAGCTGATTATTTCATCTCAATGCCAGGTTAACAAGTTAGTTGTCTTTAAAAAGGTACAGCTTGAATAATTTATAAAAGTTTGAAATAGTAATTCATTATGGGTTTTTAAGAAATGATGTGTGTGTATATATATATATATATATATATATATATATATATAAAGAGCTCTTAGTTTTAGAATAATTCCTTAAATATATTTAGATAAAACATTTTCTTCTAATGAAAGACTTTAAGAAACTAAATTTCTATTCCTGGATTCCACAACTTTAGAGCTGTGACTTACAAACAGCAGTAACTAATGAGATAACGAGTCCTAGCTGTCTATCTCAACCGTGCTGTTTCTGTTAAAAGTGCAGCTCTGGATTTTTTGACAAGTCATTGCTGATTTGTCTTGAAACTGGACTGTAATTTGTATGCTCAGTAGGCTCTTCAATATTCTTTCACGAGAAATTCAGACACCTTAATCTGTGCATGTGGAGTGGAGCAGACAGCTGGGACAGCATCCTCATCAGCAGTCACATATGTTATCCCTACTTACAAGTCTGCACCTTTAGTGTTTGACCTTTAAGTAAGCCAATGAGGCACCAAAGTTTTCAAGAGCTTCAGCAAGCTCTTTTACTTTGGATGCCCACTTGGAAATCTGGGGACTATTTCTCATTTGTCCAAGCATACTAATCCTAACTGAACAAAATTTTAGCTACTTGTAACTCTTCTAAAATTGCAGAAAAGTCATAACAACTCCAATTTTTTTTTTATTACCTAGGACACTCTTGTCCCTAGATATATATTTAATATGATATATAAAGTCTTGAAATACAGAGTAACTTGTTTCTATTGTAAAAACTCTCTGCTTCATTAGTGCAATTGCAAGATCTCAGAATTTCTGCATCATGCTGATGTAGGCTGTATGGGGGTGACATTAAGAGCAAGCTCAGGAGTGATCCCAACCTCCAGCTTTGTTTATTGGAGTTTCTTAATGGAGTGGTAACGGTCATTCAGAATTCGGTGGGAAAATGGATTGTTGTGCTTTGGGTTTTTTTTTTTTTTTTTTTTTGCAATTTCTCTTCAGAAAAGGTAGGAAAAAACTGCTGAAAGAATCCAGCTGTATTCATTCCATTCAGAGCAAAACATTCTATCATCCGCAAAGCAGTGCAGTTAGTGCTTATGCAGAAGGCAAAGGAGGAGGGTGTCTCTGTGAGATTTTAATAAATTGTTCTCTCAGTCTTCCCTTTTCTGTTTGACAACCAAACCAATCAAATACTAAAAGACCACAGATAGGCAAGGGTCATTTTGGGCAGGAGTTGAGATTTGGGTTGTTTTTTTCTAATTAATCTTTATGCAAAAAAGAAGTCAGACAATAAGAGGCAAAGCTTAACTGCAGGAAAGAATTATCTTGCTTTCCGGCACTATAAACACCAGTTTGTTTGGATTTTCTGCAACCATTTTTCACCTTCCCCAAGTAGAATAGAGTTACCACGCTTCCTACTCAAATGCAGTTTTGATGTTCTTGGCTAAAAAGAAGTAGTGAGCTGCACTAGTAGATGAATCCTGTCTATGGAATTGTTGCTCAAAGAATATTAATGTTTGAAGATCAAAGGATGAGTGACAGTTGAAAAAACCCCAAACTTAATTCTGCAAATATCTTAAACACCATAAGAAATAAGAAATATTTAAAATATCTTGTGTCTATTAAAGCTAATCTTGTTTGAAAAATAGCATCTTTATGGCAAAATGAATAGTTGTCCTAAAACTTCTTCTATTTAATTTATTAAATCAGCATTTTACTTTGCTAATATTAAGATAAATAATTATTTTCTGAGATGTTTATCTCATTACTTATGGATTATAGCTATAAAATTGCACAATACTTTTCAGACAATTTTGACAAAAAGTTGTATTATTTCATGAGGTTTCCTATTTTTGAGTTCAGAGGGTACCACTTTTATTTTTCCTTTAATTTGACACATAATGTGCTTAATAAACAAATTAATTTTTCTACCAGTAGGTAAAATGCCTGTAAAAGCAGTAGAAGAGTTGAGTGGAAATTTCATTCTGAAATCCATTTAAATCAGAAAACCTTATTTTGAACAAGTCTTCTGGTAAAAAATACATGATGGTAGAAGTTCCTATGAAAATACCTGATTTTTTCTTTTTCATTTTTCTAAATTAATGGAAGTCTTCAAATGTTTTTCTATATAACTTGAGGAAATTGCATCTTTCATTTAGCTGAACTGTATATAGTGTCCTACTATTGCCCATTAATATTTGGATAGATTTGCCAAACTTCTCTCTCATTGCTTTTTATTTATGTTTTATGTTAAATCAATTCAATAATTTAAGAATTTCTACTTACCTTTAGTTTTACTTTGTAGACATTTGAGTTATTGCCACTTCCATTGCTATTTCTAAAAGACATGTGGCTTTTTTTTCTCTCTATTTTTTCCCTACATATAGCTTTATGTTTGGTTAGCCTTATTTCCCTACAACTGCTGCTTCTTGGTATAAGTTTACTACTATTTAATAATACAGCAGCCATTCCAGAGTGATCAACTTATTCTGAAGAACTAAGCTTTATAAAAAACCTAGGTAATCAGTAAATTGTTAATCCGTGTTCATTTGTGTATTCATTATGAGTTTATTCCTTCAAACTCTATATAATACACTAAAATCCATAATTCTGGGATTTTACTGCCTTACAAGTTTGTGGTTCAAGTACTACCATAGCTAAAATTAACATCTCTATTGTCACAGCCTCCCTTTCACATCTACTGGCATTACTCTCCTTTCTAGCATCTCATCTAACGGAAGATTAATTGAAACGGAATGATTTCTCTTTACAGCTTTTGATGTGCCCTCAATTTTTTCTCTGAAATGAAGTCACAGAAGTTTCAGGAGTTGTAAAATTGCATTAAGAGTGTGTATTGAACGTATATTTTCCCAGTGCCTTAAGAAGAAAATAAAAGCCACATAAATCACTCCTTCCTTTCTGACGGGGGTGTTACCCTTTGAAACAGTTCTTAGAAAGTTCTTCATAAATTTGGTGGATCTTGAATCCTTAGTCATCTTCTGATAATTTTTGCTTTCTTTCATTTGTAGCAAATTCTCTGTTGTCTTAGCTTTGTCCTTCATTATTAGTGCAACACCATTAGAAACATGATCACAGAAGAGAAACTGTTGGCAATTCTCTTTCTGCTTTTCAAAGGTGACTCTTCTGCTCCTGTTCTGATGACCAGTAGTAGTATTTGCTGTTAGTTCAAGTTTCTCTGTGCTCTATTTCATCCTTCTTTCAAAGTCCAAGTGGGAATCCTTCCTCTCCTTCACCATCTTTTTCAGTTTTCATGACATTGGGTGTTTCTCAGATTCATTACATCTTTATTCCCTGTGTTTATCTTTCCAGTTTTTAATATTATTTACAATTACTATATCTATTGCAACATTACTTCTGAAGCTTATTTGCTCCTTTGTTGTTACAGGAGGCTTCTGCTACTTGGATCTTCTGGCAAATAGGCAAAATATTTTGGCTTGTACTTTTTAACTGTTACAAATATTGCATAAGTATTTTTGGTTTTTTGTACTTCAAGTTTTACTTACTTACTTTTTTAAATGTCATTCATTTGGGGTTTTTTTTTTGTATTACATTAGCTGAACACTTTATACTTTCCAAATATGGATATTTTTCCCTCATTTCTCAAAACACAGTTGTAATTCCACACTGTGAAAAGAATAATTCTTCTTTTTCAAAATATGTCACATAAAAGCAACCAGGACTAATTCTTGAAATTATAGATCATAAATTCCATGCCTTTTCTGGTATTTTCCCAGTATTACTAAGACTATGGATTCTCTGAGATCCTTCCAGTTCTGTGACCCACCTCCTTTTCAAAAGAACTTTTTCCCCTTCTCCCATGCCTGCAGGCTTGTTTCTCTTCATTAATATATTCAAACTTAATCTCTTCCATCTGGCAGCCTGTCCTCTGGGCTGCAGTCTGAGAATCTTTTATGGATATGTGTACTACTACTCTCCACTGTTTGTGTTTGCCACTCATTACTGTTTATGTTTGCTACACTGCACCTTCTACACAAACAGGGACTGGCTGTCAGCCACACAGCTGCTGTCACAGATGCTGAATGGCCCAGGCTGGACAAAGACTTGCAGTTTAGGAAAGCTAGTATTCATAAGTCCAAGAAAAAGCCCATGCAGCTATGGCCATAGGAGTTAATAGAAAATATTTTCAGAAATTGAAATGTTCAAGTCATGGGGAGAGGGAGTACTTCACTGTGCAGGCTGACTTGACATTCCTCTTAATTGTTTGGTGGTAGAGCAGTCC
The DNA here is from genome assembly GCF_030028575.1 of Malurus melanocephalus. NCBI lineage: Eukaryota > Metazoa > Chordata > Aves > Passeriformes > Maluridae > Malurus > Malurus melanocephalus. Next base: position 70,976 of record NW_026623568.1, read on the forward strand.
ACAGTTTCTCCTCTGAGAGGGTAATTGAGCCACCTGAAACACCAGTTTGTCTAAACAATCTTTGTCCCCATATATAAGGAAGGTGTGTGTAGTACGGCAGTAAAGAATATGATGCAGAATTCTGGGCAGATCTGAGTTTTAGAGCCATCTGCACTGGAGACACTTCAAAGCTGTTTGCTCCAACTTATCAAAGTCCACCTTGTCTACCGGGGGAGGCATAATACCGCTTTGCCTTTCCATCCCATGCTGGCCAAGAAAAATTTATTTGAAGTAGGAGAACATAGACATCGAGCTGTCAAGTGGGCATCAATGATGACAGTGGCAGTGAACCAAAATTTATAATCCTCCAATATGTAGTCCAATAGGGCTTGTTCCATTAAAACATGTACTTTCTTTGTCTTTATTAGCTGTATGGAATACTGCACATCTGAAATTTGGGATTAAGTTACAACACACACAGCATCCCAAATATTCTTTTTCATTGTTAGTAGCCTTGTAGTATTACTAGTTTCATGCCAGTTCTCGTTATGATGAGAAAGGTTTATATTGGATTATACTATCATTTGTAAGGAAATTATCTTTGACAGTTAAACTCATCATGCAGACTTCTTTCGGTCATGTGTTTTAGGGTACATTTTAAATAACTATTCTGTTGAAGGGGTATAGATATATTTCTCTTTTCTTAAAAGTCTTTAGAAGTAGCTCATAAATGATGCTATAAACTTCTAGTTATTAAAAAAAAATCATTATGGCATGCTTAATATGCAAACAAGCCTGATTCAAAATGACACTGGATTGTTATGGAGGAATGAGAAAATACATGTAATCTAGTTGGCTGTGGAAATATGGATTATTAAGAATATACATTATTAAGGAAAGTAAAGCTTATTGAAATATTGTACTTGTCACAGAAATGAATTACTAAAATTACTTGATTTAGTCAAGTCACTTTTGGGAAAAATGTATTGTAGCAGAAAGAGATATGGGCAATTTGCAGACATACTCTCTTCCAGGACTGATTTGTACCTAACACAGCATTAGAAAATGTTGTTCTGCTAAATTTACAGCCATCATTTAGAACTACCTAACAGCTAACTAAATTCCTGAAAAATCTTAAAGCCTGAGCAATATCCACAGAATTAGTATATAAATATTTCTGAAGTACTATTCTCTATGGGCTAGACAATTTAGCACTGATTCAGTCCATGGCACTGTACTTCTAAAGAGGGTTAAATTCTTTGTTTTAGACTGGAACTAGTACTTACTAGTATTTTTAATCTAATCTAGGAATGTAATAATATTTTAAGAAAATCACATAAATTTTTCTGCCTGTTATTTAAATTGTGAAACTCAGTTATTCAAAACTTTCTGCAAGTATAGCCATCATCTTTTGAAGTATCTGCTTTCTTTCAAACAACAGGGTATGGAAAGTATCTTGTCTTTTGTTAATGATTTTGCTCAAAGAGTCAAAAATAAATCTTAGATCAACCAGTTAAGATTCAGAAACCTTTTCTTTAGGATTAAGATACAATTTTCCACTACCTGGAAGCATGTAGTAACGTTCTAGGATAGGCTTCTGTAGAAAACTGTAGGAAGAAACTTCAGTGCTGTCTTAAAAGTCATATAATTTGTGATTAGAAATGATGTTTCTGTTCTGTTTTCTCAAAATTTTAATTTTTCACCCTTATTACGTTTCAAGCTTCAATCCCTGGTGACCTTGTAATGTTTTTTCAGATCTGCAGAATAGACTTAATCCTCTGAAAATTTCATCACTTCCATGCTTAACACTTCATTAAAATAGTGCCTTTAAAATCTGGTTTACTTTAAGCTGAGAATATACAGTGTTGTTCAGACTGATTGATCAAAGTAATGAATTACCAGATTAAACACAGACCATATTAAAAATCTAGTCTTTTAGTCTCTGAATATTTCTTAATTTCATCAAGATTTTTATTATTGCATAGTTAGATCATTCTTATCAACCTAAGAGTCCTTTTTTATTGCTGCCAATACAAAAAAAATTCTCATTTCAGAGATATGAAAAGGAATTCATTAATATTTTTACTCCAGTTATATCATTACTACTCTTAAATGGAAGTTTCTCATCTTTCAAAAAACCACTGAAATTGCCTCCTCACTGCTTGTAGATAAGTAAAATGCCTGTTTGCAAGGCAGCAATAAAAGTAGGACCTTCATACAGAATATAGCGAAATCATATCATGCACTCAAGAAGCATATAGTGAAAATGCCATTCTGAATGCAAAAAACTAACATTGACTAAAAATTATGGTGTGCTGGTTCTAAAAATGTGTAAGTGGCTAAAAGGTTGTGAGATCCAATCTCCTTGGTCCTTGGTCCCCCAGAACTGATCCAGGTCTCACAACAGCAGTTAATAAAGTTGGACAATAACTAATGAACGCATTAAAAAATGTGCTTAAGTGGATTGTAAAAAAAAATGAAAAGGTCTCTTCTACATTGGCATATTTCTACTTTTTTTTTTTTTTCTGGAAATGGCTACCAGCATATAGCTTCTCAAAATGACGGCAATATAGAAAACAGTGGCTGAAGTAACAACTAGAAAAATCCAGCAAAAATGTAGCCCATATTAATGAGTTGAGAACTTTTTACTCTTTTTTTTTTTTTTTTTTTTTTTTTTTTTTTTACTCTTTATTTTATTCGCCTTTTGATCATGTACCTCCAGGGTATTAAAAGTAGATTGAAAATGACTGGTTTAAAGCAGTGGTTCCCTAGTTAGGGTCTGCAAGGTCATGGTCTGCAGAATAATTTAAAGTGTATAACCTGTTCAATTATGAGTTTGATGATAAGGATGCATCCACAAACATTTTGGGTCCTTACTAGTGATCAAAAATGCTTTTAAAATGTTGACTTAGAATGCAGCTTTGCCCAAATAGCTTGTAAAAAAAAAGTGGGAGCTTTGTGTTAACAAGGTCAAGAAGTTGTCAAGGTCAAGAAAGTAGAGCTGGTCAGTTCTTTAGAACCAAAAGTGAATAACAGATGGTTATATATGTGTATGTTTTAGCTGTAACATAGATTAACAATGGCTTATATCATTCTACAGGAGTTTAATATTCTTTTGAATGTAAAAAGGTAATGCAACACAAAGATGGCCATGGTTGTTAATGGCTTGTATTAGCTGGGAGCTATAAAATCATCCTAGTACTCTGTTAGTGCTGGAATAATAATTTACCAAGACAATTACCACATGGTGAAACTTTTTTGCTGCTCTAATTCAGTGTTATTAATAATGAATAAAATTGCAATTTTCTCAGGTTGCTAGGGGCAGTGGGGAATTATTTCAATGAATATTTCAGCACATTWGTTTAATCATAGTTCCACAAAATTCAAGTGGGCAATATTTTATACTTTTAAGTTCAGTCTGCTAAAGGACCATAGTCATTAAATTGCAAACTATTTGCACTGAGGTCCATTCTATGATTTACAAGCCTTGTTAAAAATACTGTAAAAGAAAGCAAGCTGTGCCATTAATTCTTGTAATTTGATGCTGCATTTGTTAATGGGTTCAGTGTGATTAATGTTTTTAGCAGCAGGCAGAACATTTTGAGATAGGCAGTGCTGGGATTTGTAATACATAAATGCATGTAAAGAAAGCTAGAATATTTTAAGTTTTAGTACATGTTTTTACAAGATTGTATTCCTGAAATGGGAAAGCAGCAGTGAAATTATACTATAATGTATGTAAATACAGTTCAAGCTGTGGTAGGTGCTGATGTGTGCATTCTTTATTTTCCAGCCAACTGCATGACTTCTGGCGCTTGGATTACTGGGAAGATGATTTGCGCCGACGGAGGCGCTTTGTTCGCAATGCTTTTGGGTCTACTCATGCTGATGCTCTCCTAAAAGCCGCTGTGGAATATGGTCAGTATTAACTCACGCTTAAAAATATAGCTCATGATGTTTTCTTTGTGTCCAGAAATGCCTGAGAATTGTGTCCCTTCTTTTTCAAGGACAGTATTGAGAATTCCTAGAACAATGTATTCTTAGAAAAGGAATTCTTTCAATTCTTACACTTTATGGAACCAGAAGACTTTGAGCTTGTGAGCTGTTAAATGCCCTGATTCCCAAGTGATTCGTATTATATTTCCCTAGCATTCCCAGATGCTAATTTTGAGACAGTGGCAAAAAGCAACTAAACTTCTTTCTCTGGAGTGACTGAATGAAAAAGGTCATCAAACTAATATGTTATACAAGTTCCACTGCAAACATTTTGTGAATGAGGAAATTTTATCCTGGCATGCATAATTTCAGCCAAAATTTTTTTTTTTTTTTTCAAATAATGAAATACAGAAGAATCTATTAACAATAATAATTTTTAAGGATAACTTGTGATCTGAATAGTGAACTGAATACATAGAAGCTTCAGTGTTAGAAACTGAAGAATTATAAGATGTTTGATTTTTCACAGAGATGTAGCCAGAATATAAAAGGGGAATGAGGAATGTGCATAAAAGTTCCTTTATATCATGTAAAAGTTTCAGATGTTTGTGACTGCTGTACAGCAGACTGAACTTGAAAACTCAAAAAAACTCTCTAACGCATCAAAGACAAGGATTTCTTTAAAAATATTGAGGTTTTTTTTCTGGTTGGTTGGTTGGTTGGTTTCTTATCTGTAGAGCTGAAAAGAAAATGCTAAGATTCTTTAGCATTTAGGACTAAAAAATTGAAGTAATCATTCACAAAGCAAGTTGAACCCTTCATCTGATGTTTAGCCAAAGGCTAATGTTGCCAAAAGTTTTGAATATGATAGATAGAAAGCTAACTCTGCATGACCTACACTTTTCGCCAACTTTGCGCTTGTAAGGGAAATAGCTGTGATCCAAACAAGGTTAGGCATATGAATTAATACCTCTGTGCAGTTATACTTACTTAAATGTGAAGGCTATCATGTGCAGGACTTCAGGTCATAAACTGTTCTAAGGTGGGTTAAGGAAGCCATTTCCCTCATTAGTACATGATATTTCATATTTTACAAAGGCTTATTTTCTCCACGTTCTTCCAAAACATCAAGATAGAGATTTTATGAAAGTCAGGTACAAAACTCTGGTAATTTCTGTTCTGCTTTTGAAAAGCAAATAATCACGAAAACCATGGACTGTATAGATATAYAACACCTGTTAGTGCATTCAACATACATGAAAATTAAAACTCAGGTGTGTACACAGATGGTGCACATCAAACTTAGTGGTTGCATAAAAATTAACAACAGACAGAAGTTTTCAGTTAAAGAAATAGTTCTAACTTTTCATGTATGTATTAAAATTACCATAGCATTTTAAAGCAGCATTGATTAAAGTATTCATGGATTCTGTCTAGATATACTTACTTTTCAGAGGCTTAAGACTTTGGATTTTAATACTGAAACTTTTAGCTGACCTTTCTCTGTAAGAAAGCATCCTTAACACTGATGTTATTTTTATGCCTCTTGGTGTAAGTAATGATTTGAATAATTTATGAGGTTGTCATGTGAAAAGGATTTAGTGCAGTTTGATGTACTTCTAGCCTCTGGTGCTGGAATATGATTAATAAAGATCTAGAGGCAGACTTTTTTTTCCATAGGGCTTAACTTTCATTGTAGTTAGGTTTTGTTTTTTTTTTTTGGTCTTTGTTTTGATAATTTTGTTTGGAATAGTTTGATAGTAAAATGCCCCTAGCTTCCAAAACTGAGCATGACATCACACTACAGAAAGAATTGGAAGCATTTTAAAAATTAGACTGCATAGTTTTCCAGTAACAGATTTTATTTCCTGAACTCAGATACTTCTTTTGTGAGAAATAAAATATACATCAAAGCAAAATTTGTTGGGCTTTTGTTTCAATTTTTCATCTTGACTGATAACTCTAGTACAAGTAAAGCTGTTTTGAATATCAGTAAAACAGTGGAAACATCTTGCACGTTTGTTTTTTTTTTATCTGCATTGACTGTCCGTTATCATTTAGGATTCTGTGCATAAATATTGCAGTGGAGGAATGTTTAGTCAAAGCCTAAGTCAGCGAGCTCCTCAGTGTCTACAATCAAAGGCATCAACTTAAATAGGTCTGATCAGGCATTGCAGAAGAAGGCAGTCATTTCAGCTGAGCAAAAATCACAGAGCAAAGATGACAAAATTAATCAGTCATTTCTTTGGCAGTAAATAATAAGATATGCTGAGGATTGCAGATTAGAGAATGATCAGATTCCTTGGAGATGTGCCTGCTTAACACCTGATTTATCTGAGCTTGTGCAGCCATCAAGATATGACCTTGATAGATAAAAAAGTGCTTTACAGCTACTTTAGTATTAAATCATATTTGATGTTGGATGTATGGACACTGTAATTGTATTTGCAGTCATTAAGGAATAGAAAAGTGTTGGAAGTGAAAACTATGTCTATGATTTATATACTTGTCTTAGACAAGTAAAAATAAATGTTAAATTCTACCTAAAGACCTAAAAATAGGAGTGTTAATTTTAGATGATAGTGACTTCTTCCTGTAGGAAGCATTCAATGTTATCTTCTACTGGGAAAGAATATTCTGTCAAAAAAATTCTGCCACAGTGAGGTTTCTGTTTAACTACAGTCTGTTAGTCAATGCTTGTATACATGCTTGGATGTCCATTATTCATAAAATATAATATGAATACATATATGTATGTGTATGTGCATATATATACATATGAATATATGTTCAAAGTACCTGACAAGTAAGAAATATTGCCATGAGAAATTATAACATATTTATATGACTATATAAAACCTTGTAAAAATTATACCATATATATGGCTATACACTTAGCTGTCCTTTGAGACTGTATGCATCTCAGTCATAGCAGCATTTACAGGAGATGGAATACAGAATTTTCCCTTTGTGATAAGTCTCCTCCATTTCTAAGATATTTATATGAGGCACTGGATTTGTTTGTAATCTCTTAAAATTACTTTCACACCCAGATTTAAAATGCAAGCATAATTAGTTCAGCATTGTATCTGCTGTGCCCTTCTGTTTTAGTTAAATCCTTAATTGAATTAAAATATAGATTCATTTCTCCCTTTTGTGTAGCTGTAGGGATGCTTCTTACTGTGGTATCAAAGTGGAAGCTATAATGGAATTTATAGTGGAACTTACAGTGGAGTTTTAATTTTATGTCAATAACTCACACAGTTCTTATTSTAAATTTAGATGGAATTTTATTGTAAATAAGTAAGCTGTAATTGAAAAGAAGGAAAGAAAAAAGAAAAGATTGTATAAATTATTATACACCCTACTTTTCTTCCCCAAATTTTACCTATTTTTTTTCCCCCATATTAAAAGATACGTTCAAGATATGTGAAATATCTTGGCAGCTATGATACCAATTCACATGGATTCTGTACATGTCGTGAAAGAACTGTCTCTTCTAGTTAATCACCTTAACAGTTTGCAGTCATTGGAGATTAGCATAGATGAGACACTACTGTACCACCCTGCCAATGAGACAGAATACTGGTCTACAAAGGTCAACTTAAGAGTAAAACAGTTATTTCATTAAGACTTGATCCTTTTAAAGATTTTGGTCCACAAAAAAATGTGCATAGAGAGAATACGAGAAAGGCTCCATTTTCTAGTCTGCACTGGAGTGAGCATGAACTCAGTGCCCACGTTCTAAACATACATGTGTAAGCTGGTCCGATATATCTAGGGTATGTGCTCAAGAATATTTAGCCTGTTAAGCTGATTAGTGTGACAAATCCTAAATGCTTACAATGAAAAAGAAAAGAAAAAAAGCCTTCATAATGTAGTATGCTCACATTTTGAAACAAAGCCACATATATGTCTTATATGTGCAATATAGCCACATATGGCTTTTGAACTTGCATATGTGTTTGGATATCTAATTACCAACTTTATTTCAAGGGCATTTCTAGCTGAAGCAGACTGTGCATGGCTCCTTCTGGGACTTGTCGTTAGTGCTTTAGGTTTCATCAAATACTGTTTGCTCATCACTAGAAATACAGTTTCATTACACAAACAATTGAAAAGCATGAGGTTTGGAAATCTGGAATCTGGAATGTTCAAATCTGAAATCTGTTTTCTTGACAGCAGATTAATTTGGATGGGCTATCAAAGAATGGCAGGAAGGATTCTTTCAGTTTGCTGAAGGACCAGATTATTTGGCTTCTAGCAAGCGCTGCCTTAGAGGCAAGGCTATGTGGGTTCCTGCTATGAAACTGAGGGTCTGAAATCCATGGCAACTCAAACAAGGAACAGTCTTCAGAATGGGTGTCCCAGAGACCCTAAAGCAAGATTCAGTTCTTTCAGTGTCCTCAACAGAGAAATATCCCAGGTGAAATTTTGGAGACTGGCTCTAGAGCAGCCCCACAATGCTGAGAAGTCCAAAGTGGTTGATTTCCACAGGTCTTGAGTTCCACCTCATGAGCTGCTGGGCTCCCTCCCCTCTTCAGAAAGTGTTTGAACAAGATAGAGGGTGGAGTGTCCAGAGCAACTGGTAAGAAGCCATGCACCAAATGTTGTTCTAGAAAACTAAGCCAGTGTTTTTCAAACAAACTTACCTGACATTTTCAAGTGATAAAACATTTGATGAAATCAGAATGTCCCATGAAATGGAGATGCTCAATTTCATCATCTCTGTTCAGAAACTTTACAGTAAAATCAAATGCCTTTTTCTAGGAAATCTGAATGTGCACCTAAAAATATTTCCATCCTTCATTTCAGGTTCTACACTTTGATATATTAGGTTGTTGTCACTAATGACATTACTAAAAAACCTAAAGTTGTCTTTTGTTGGTGAAAATGCAACCATTTTTGCAACAAATTCAAGACTGTCTCTCAAAGTTACTGCATAAATCATATCTATCTAAAAGAGTTAATTTACTTTTTTTTGGCTTCATAAAGTTTTTGGACTTCTTTCTTCTGTGCATATTGAAAATGACTKGTGTATTTCCAGATCAGTTTGAATAACACTGATTTCAGAACCAACCATAAGAAAACWGTTGGTTTTCAGTAACTAATTCCAAACTGAAAGCAAGTTGAAGACTACTGAAAATTAATCACTACTTATCAGAGTTTTGCTAGCAAACCAACTAGATACATAAAACCGAGTTACTTCTCAGGTGCATCTGCAATGAGAGCCTTACATATGTACCATGTAAGAGATKAAAGATCAAATTGTGCTTTCAGTTTTGTCTATGAAATACTGCTTTCTTGTACTATATTTATATGGACAGCTTTGGTGGCAGGGCTGAGTCTTACAGATCCTTTTGTTGGATTCTTTTACATTTACTTTTACTTCTGAACTGATCCACTCATCTGTTGGTTACCAGCAACAGGATAAAATGCAAAAAGCACAAACTATTTTTTACTGCCATGGTGGTCAAACAATGAACTGGTTATCCAGAGAAGTTGTGTGGTCTCCATCCTTGGAAATGATGAAAATTAAAAGGTCTTTCTACACAACTATGTGGCCCCTTGAGTCTTCTCAAGACAAACATTGTGACAACAAAGAAAACAAAGAATATCTGCAGAATATCTGGATCCCTTTAGTAGCAAAAGTAAATATGCAAGAATATCTATGTCTCCCTTGTACTGGGGAGCACAGAACTGGATGCAGAAATCCAGGTGTAGCCTCACCAAGGATTAAGAGAGGAGAAGGGTTATCTTTCCGAGCCAAGTGGCAACATTTGGCCTAATGCAGCCCAGAACAACATTCCCCATTGCAGCAAGGGCTCATTACCAGCTCATGTTCAATCTGGTGGCCATCAGGACCCTCAGCTCCATTTTCACAGAGCTGCTTCCAGCTGTAGGACTCCCAGCATGTCCTGGAGCCCGGGCTTGTTCCTCCCCAGAGGCAGCAGTTAGCTCTTCTTGTTGAACTTCATGAGGTTCCTGTCAACCCACTTCTCAAGTCTGCTGGGGTCCCTCTGTCATATCAGTCACTCCTCCCCATTTATTGTCACGTGCAAAGTCGCTGAGGGAACTCTCTGCCTCATCATTAATGAAGATGTGAACAGGTATAAAATGCCTCTAATATTAATTTCCTCATGTTCAATATAATAGTTATTATTACTGAAATTGAGTTTGTTGTGACTGAATAAGACAAGACAATATCTTTGATTGCCTTTTTTTCCCCTCTCAGTTAACGCACACAATATCATAAAATACATTGCTGTGGGGTAATACAGTGTGACCCCTATCTAAGATAATTTCCCACACTGGTATTTATTAAAGTAATGCCTTAAGAATACGTAAGAGAAACTAAAGAACAAAAGCCCTTTACTAAAAAGGAATCTTGTTACCTCATTTATGAACACTTAATTTTAGTCTGTAAGTAAACACAAGATGACCATTAATTGTGAGCAGTTTTATGAAATAGAATCGACTTTTTGGGCAGAAAAACACACATACTTGATGTTCATTGGTGAACATTTTATGAATAGGTATACCATCATTAAATTAACCCATAACAATGCTTCCATGTGCCAAGTAAGTCCTCTTTAGAGTAAATGGGATCATGCTACCATGTGTGACAAGCATGTAAACATTTCTGCTTCAGCTGAAGCACCTAAAATAATACTTCTCCCATCACAAAACTTCCTTTCAGTACATGACCTAACTTCCACATTGATGTACTCTGAATGAGTTTATATCTGAATTGTGTGCCTGAAGGAGTTACAAAAATCTTTTTTAAGCATAGCAATGTAAGATTTTCATCTAGAGCTTGATATGTGTAGCCCAACAGTGCCATCCACTGCCTCTCCAATTAAACTTCCAAATATTTCATAACAGGATTTTAGGGGAAATATTATGTGATAGTTGTATCCTCTTAATATTTTATATGGTAGTTGCAAGATACAGTTTTGTCTAAAGACAGCCTAGAGGCATCTTACATTAGGTACTAATAGAAGGATCTGCAAAGCAGAGCAAAGTGAAATCTTAATAGTAAGAACAACTAAATCTAAAATACTGAATTTAACTTGTTTTTATAACATTTCCCACTCCATTCCCCCAATCATAAATAAATTCTCGATAAATATATCTACAATTATGGTGATCTTTTTGCTTAAAACCCAGTGTAAGGTAATGAAAGGCACCYTTGAGATGTGAATGGTAATGGAATTTGCTTAGGTAGAGAACTGAACACCTCTGTGTTGAATTGTACTGAGCACTCAGTGTACGAGCCTCTGTTGTCTGACTAGGTCGTGAGTTGCCTGACTAGGAAATTAGTTGCAACTGTARCTTTTTACTTTAATCAGTACAAAGTACTTTTATCAGTACTTTGCAGTCTCTTAAGTATCTGCTACCACTAGGATGATATTTCTAGCATAGAAAATTTTATGGCAGCTTTATAAGTTTTAAGTTCAGATTCATTAAATAGTCACATTTTTCTAATTATTTCCCCAACTTTTGAATGTTAGAATCTCTCTCTTGACTCTAATTCAAGTTTTTCACAGAACCAAATAGGATATGAAAACTTTTTCCTCCAAACCTCCATTCTGGGTTTCAAATGCCTTTCCTCTGAGATTTTTAGGTTATCCGGCAAGACCTGGGTTTTAGCTGCTGTTACAGGTCTGAGCTAATAGATTTCACTGCAGAACTTTCTGGCTTTWTACCAGCAGTTAACATAACTACCTCTTTCTTCATCTGAAAGTATCCAACCCCAGAATGTTACTGAAGTAATGAAATTGACCTGCAAAACTATTCCTAAGATCTAAAAATTGCAACCATTGTCAGTCTTAGAATTCTAGCTGCATTTGTCCGCCTTCCACAGTTAAATTTTCACAAAATAATACACAATATTTGTCTTTCTGCCAAATAAAAGTAACCAAACCAGTAAATTGCTATTATGAGAAATGTTTTCAAGCCTATATGAACAATACATTTGTTCTGTTTATTCATTTCTATACCTAGCTGACAAAGAAATAGAAGTTCTTGACCCATAAATATTCAATGAATCTCATAGAAATGTTTCAGAAGAACATTCTGTCAGTGAAAGTCTAATAATAGTCCTTCAGAGTCCTTCAAAGTTGGGTGAATGTCGGTCTTGGGACTCAGGTTTTAACATGTGCTTTTCTAATCTCTTTTCTATGCATTAAAACTCTGTATTAAGGAGTAACAGCACTTCAAAAACCTTCTTTGGCTATAGTAAACACCACAAAATATTCCTTTTCTAAATTTTGTGCACTCTTCTTATTCTTGATGTCTTCTGCACTGCAGGATTCCATCCTCCACTTTGTATGTAAGTGGAAATATATGTAATTTATGTTTTCTAAAGATTTGGCAAAGACAGCAGGCCCAATACATGGCTGAAATGGAGGGAAATTATTTCAGGAGTGCTGCAACCTTTGCTGCCTATAATTAGGAGATGATAGTGTAGATTTAAAAATACTTTACTGTCCCACTTTTTCTGATGGTCAATGGGAGATGTGACAATGGGCTAAGGTTTTTGTGAGCCTCTACTCACTACAGTACTCACAAGAGTTAAACCAACAGAAGATGATTCTGGGAATCTCTTCAGTATAGGTGATTCCTTGTCTTTCCCAAAGAAAAGGAAACTGGCATGTATAGATTTTGAAAAGAAGGGAAATAATTTTCTTAGACAATGTATGTTTTAAGATGCCTAAGTATTTTTACTGATCTTTTTACATTGCACCTTTGTCACATAAAATCTGTTTCTATTATACCACATGAAAATTCTTGTAGACATTTTACATAACAAGTAAAAGGTTTGCACACAAGAAATGAAGATTTAAGTCTTCTTAGTAGTTAAGAAGTTAATAATTTAAGTCTTCTTTTAATATGTGCAATGGTTATTCCATATCCTTACAAGTMGAGTGAATTCTTCAATACCACTTATTTGGTCTGTTTCATTATTTTCTAGCATTTACTTAGAAATATACACAAAAAGTACTAGTATAATGAAATAAAGTGGATTTTCTTGTGAGTTTCAGTGTGGTCTAAGTTACAGGCAGGGACAAGGAAGCCTTGTGAAAGTACTGTATGAAAAACCAAATACATTTTATGGAAAAGTTCTCAAATATACTAATAACCAGCATGATAGGGAAAACCCCTTGTAAAGAATTCTGTCTGCCAGCATTTTTTGCATGTTTCCAGTTGTTTAATTTTATTTTTCATATCATGTGCATTGAATCATTACATGACCGTTTTCTTATCTTTACTCTGTGCCTAAAGAGTAGATCTCCTAGTGTACCACCCTAACCATAATCTAAAATAGATATAATTTCACAGCTGAAAGAACTGTGCATAATACTGAAAGTGTTTTATTTGTGTCTCTTGCCATATAGCAGAAATCATTCAATCCTACACCCTTAAAAAGCTGATAACATTGTCTAAGTAGCATTTCAGCTCTCATCAAAATGGGAAATAATGTTGCTAGTGCTTGCAAATTTGTCATAAGCATAGAAATTTTGCAAATATCCCTTCAGCTGCATGCAAGGTTTGTGCTCTCTTGTGATATTTGTGAAGCAGAATGAAAGATGTCACAGACACCACGTGGCAGCTTAATGGATGATGAAATAAAATACTGCTTTCCCTTTTTCTTTACTGCTCATTGCTGCTAAGATTTCTCTGAGTTAGCTCTCCTTAATACACACTCAGGCCTTCTACCTGTAACAGTGATTAGCATTTGCCTATTTCAATTATCTCATTGAGCTGTTTTAACAATAGACCCTCATAACCTGCTTTATTTCTGATGTCTTGTGTACCATTGCTGTTTCACTTTTCATCTTTTGGTCTGTGTGAAACAAAGATGATCTATAACTGCAGCTATTTTTGTTTAAAATAAAAATTTTAGAATCATTAAAATTAAAATTAAAAACCAAAAACAACCAAACAAAAAAACTAAACTAAAAAAAAAAAAACGAACAAACAAACAAACAAAAAAAAAACTAAGGAAATGGCAAAGCTGTGATTTTAATTTGGTAAATTGCCATCTAGATAGATAACTTTGATAGAGAACTGCTATTGCTAGATAATCTGTGGCTTGGAAGAGCTTGTACGTTTACAGCAGCCTGGCCAAACAGGAGTGGTCTGCTGCTGCTAGAGTGTAGTCCTTTAGCAGCTATAAGATTTAAACACAAATATCCCGGTGTTAGAGCCACAATGAAGCCTCACAAATGTGCATATCCTGTGGGTGCTGCCCTTTGTCTGGTGTTGTTATAGGTATTGATGGATGCTGAAATAGAAGCAATTCTCCTCACCAGTTACTTTTGCTGCTGACATGAAAATATGTAAACTGGTTCAGAAGATGTGGTGATCTACGTGAGGATAAAAATGAATTTGTGCAGATAAAAACCACAGTGCAGCCCACTGAACCAATTGGAACTGTACAGCAAAAGGCTATACAAAGTAAATCTAGAAAGTAAATTGAGGTGTTCTAATAACATTTTTATTTTGACCAAATTATTATTTATATATAACATTGACAGTCCTTTTAAGAGACATTATGTTATGTGAGATTATGTCATGTTTAGGAGATTTTGTCTGTGTAAAGATTGCATAAAATGGTTCTTCTATATGTCTCAGAAGAGCAGAATTTCACTAGAAAAGATTATCATTCCTGAAAGATAAAGTAATTTCATGGGTCTCTCAAAGCACTGATCACGAGCTGGTGAGGCTTTCTTCTGTAAATAAGTAGTCTTGATAGAAATTGAAATCGTTTCATAACCACTGGAATTACAATGGCTACTGTTGTACTTCTTACACCTTCATTCCCTATTCTGGAGAATGAACTTTTTAGGTGTCCTGTTACATCTCTGTACAGTGGCTGTTTCCAAAGAGCTGATCTCTTTTGGATCTGAGAGCAAAAGCTCAAGCGCTGAGGGGAAAAATTGCCTTCCAGCAAAGACATAATCACTCATGGCCACATAGAGAGAGAATTAGAAAATTGCAGATGGGTAGTATGCATTTTCTTTTTAAAAATATTCAGGTTTGGACCTGTCCTATAGTTTGGAGGCTCTATTTTTTAAGTATTATGTAAGGGTTAGAAATGTTGGGATAGAATACCCTGGTTTGGGAGGTAAGATCACATTTCATAGAATCATAGAATGGCTTGAGTGAAAAAGGACCTTAAAGATAATGTAGTTCTAAAGCCCTGTCATGAGAGGGTTGCCACTTTTTTTTTCACAGCATTTCATGAAATGTCATGCCATTTCTTACATGCCCCTGTATTATCAAGTGTTTTCATTTCCAAAGAACATTTCATTTCTTTGCAAGGCTTTATCTTTTGCTAGCCTTTTCAATTACTTTTTTTTTTTTTTTTTTTTTTTTTTTTTTTTTTTTTTGTGAACAGGAAGCAAAAGTAAGGCCAGTCGATGTGAGTGCAATTCCTCAGTATGGACTGTGCCAGTTTAGAAATCTGACAACATTGATCCTAGCTTTAGGGTCTGCAAGCAGATAGTCAGAACATGTTTCTTCCTGGAGATTGTGTGCTTAGGAACTAATCTAAAACTTTCCAGACATAATCCAGGCCTGAATGTTAAGATGTGACATAGACATATTTTTCACTTTCATGTCATCTTAAAAAGATT
Source organism: Malurus melanocephalus (assembly GCF_030028575.1). NCBI lineage: Eukaryota > Metazoa > Chordata > Aves > Passeriformes > Maluridae > Malurus > Malurus melanocephalus. The sequence goes on from NW_026623568.1 coordinate 86,536, forward strand.
TTATCAGATGCTATATCAAAAACGAAGAATGTCTTATTTAGCAAATTTATTTCATTATTTCAATATTATGTCATATTGAAATTCAATCACCTTTTGTTTCTTACTTTATTAATTAAAGTTTTCTATTGGAAAAGTTTGGTTAGCCTCTTCAGTGGCCTGTCTTAAGAAACCTTTGCCTACATGTGAATATTTTGAATTAAGTATAAATGAAATTCCTTTTTGCTGTCAAAACCAAATTGTGAAAACACATTGCATGGCTTTGAAAATCAGTACACTCTATTAGCAGACCTGTCAATATAAAAAGTGCATTCCATTCCCACCTCTTGCTCTAATAACCTTTTCTATGTTACTCAGAGGCAGTTCACATAATCAGAGTATATTGTCAGCTTACTGGAGCTGGGGAAGCATGAAATGAAAATCGCGTTAATATTGATCCAATTCTCTTACTTGCAAGTGTCCTTGATGTCCTTTCCACTGAGAAATAACTGTTGGTGTGATGCAGTTATTTTCCTCTCAGCTATTACTGTACTTTTGTAAAATGGCTAGAAACACACCTAGAAAATTTTAGAGCTACTAATTATTTTTCTTGTGTATCATCTTTGCTTGTTGAAATGATCCACAGCAGAATTTGGTTTCTTTCTGCAATTTATAAAACTACAGTATACGCCAAAATGCTGCCCTTCAAACTATCAGGGATTTGTAAAGGTCATCAGTCATGAAATATGAATCCATTTCTGTGTGTACAAGTTACAGTGGCAAACTACATCCTAATCCAAATATAAACATTTGACTTGTTAGTTCCCATTCGAGGAACCATTCCTCTGGTTTCAGTCAGATTGGAGACTGTCTTTCAGGAGCCTGAAATTTATTGGAACGTTTGCTGGACTGGGAATATCTGACTGTCCCCCGCTGGCTGTTTACAGACAGTGCTGAATCAGCACAGGATCCCTTCTCATATACTCAGAAATCCTGAAATCTCAAATACATGTAATGACAATACTGACAATTTCTAAAAATTCATTTCATAACCACTCTGAATCTCATTTTTTCTATCAGTGAATCAAAAAAATAATGCATGCCCAATATGGTACTTTCACCTTTATTTTTATGTAGCACCCTTTTTATTAATATACAACACTTTGAATACAAGTATTTATTGTTTAAAAAGCCCCCAACTTCATCTGAGAAACATACTTGTTTTGGCCTTGCCTGTATTCTCAATCATCTCCTCACTGGCATAGTCTCTGTCAGTCCTGTTTTACAATGCAAAACATCTGAAAATATGAAAAAGGAAAACATATAAAGCAGTTTAGTATTGATTTAAAAATGACTTAGATGAAAAAGATCATTTGGTCAGATATTAGGTATAAAAATTGGAGAAAAATGCATGGAATATCTATGATGAAATTTTCAGGTACTTATCTATTATAGAAAACAAAACTGATTTGGTTTTACTTTTGGTGGAAGTAATTCCCAAAACAAATATATACAATTTTTAATTTCTATGCAATTTTCATAGTTTTTCTCCCTCATTTCTTCAAGGATCCTTAATAATGAAAATGTGATTTAGATTTSTCTGTTTTTTATTAGATCTATTAAAACCAGCCTTCCTTTATCAGCAGTCACTTCTCTGATTCTCTGGGGAAACTAAATTATATGCCAGTCAAAGCTGTCAGTTCCAGAAACACATTGCAATTTAAATAACAATCCCAGCAGACACAGGTGGGGACAGCTTATTGGAGCTGGCCACAATGTGCCAGGATCGGGCTGCTACACATAGCCCAAAATTCAGTGTCTTGAGCAGACCTAGGGACACTGGACCACTCTCCAGTGGAGTGAGCACAGCCCGTGGAAGGCTGGCTCTGTAGTCCTGGGGAAAGATACTGGGCTGAGATAGTCACCATGTCGATGATTTAATCTCACTGGGTTTTGTAGAGGTCAGTTTACAGACTCCCAGGCAGCTGGTCTTCATAATGTGACCACTGCGAGGGTACCGGCGTCTAATCAAGTTTCGGGAGATTAGCAGTTAAAGCAGAGGTTTAAACTGTTAGAATATATAAAGCAGGAGGATTATCTAGCAAATCTTTTTTTCTAAGTATTTTCAACTATTATTAATGTTGAATGGACAAAAAAAAAGGTAGATAATAGTGGTACATTTTTATTTTGTCCACAAATAAGCTTGGTTCTTCCTGTGAAAGTTAGCAATGAAGAAAAATATCTCTCTGAAGAAAAAGCTTTGTTTTTTCAAACTCTCTTGATAAATTACATTTCACCTGTGATACAATTTCATGGTTCACATCATGCACTCTCAGGTAGCCTCCTGCAAGGAACTAATTCTGAACTCCTTTATTTAATAAAGAGTGGAAACTACATTATGTGATGAAAATTCAGCAACAAAATCAGTCTTCTACAGAGCAGTACATGCTCTAAGATCTGTAAGGAGTAAACCAAGTTTATCCTTAAAACTTTCTGAGGAGAGCTAAGCATCACAATATAAAAGAGAGTTTTTAATTAAATGCAGCATTTTACTGTAAAGAGAACAGACTTTACTTATGTCAAATGCTCCTTTAGAAGCCACATAAAACTCTAAAAGACAGTATATGAAAAAGGTTTCTTATAGAAAAGAACACGATCCCATGAAGCAGATTTCCAGATGTTTGGAAACATTAGAATCTCCTGTCAGTATATTTAGGTAAGATTAAAATGAGGGTAACTTTCCATTCTGCCATCTCTCTTCGAAGATCAAAGAGCACTCACTACATAAATTGCCTTATCGGTAATTCGTTGAAGTAAACTATGGAAACAATTTTATAAGAAGCAGTAGTCTCCTTTTGTTGGTTACAGTATTACCAAGCAAACTTTTCTTAAAAATAACCATATTTTTAACCCCATTTTTTACTAAATACAGAAAGAAAAAAATATAAAACATTATATTTGAATACATAGTAAATGTATGGAAGAGACAACTGGAAACTCCCTTGCTGTGTTCAACTAAATCACAGTAATTACTGTCTAATGAAATAAGTACATAAGCATAAATGTAACCAATAATACAGTGTGTCTGTACTGCTAATTTTAAAACATTATTTAGGGTTGTTTTTTGGGGATCTGGACCTTTACAATGTCTTTGAAATGTAGATATTATCCCTAGAACCTGTTGTGACYTACAGAAACCAATAGGGAATTCATTGATTTAGTTGCAAATAAAGGTAAAAATTCAAATGCCATAATTAAAAACATCCCCCCCCACCCCGTTTTGTGAAGCATTGCTAATATTAAATACTGCTAGTGGCTGTGGCTGCAAATTAACATGAGATTCTCCTGTTCTTATTAGTGAAATTGTTGGGTTTTGAGGGGTTGTAGTGATGGTTTTTGTGATTCTTTTGGGGTTTTTTTTGGACTGCTTAACAGTTTCTTTTAAGAACTAGTGCTACTAGAAGAGAGGTTAGTACATTCTTGGCAATGCTGTACAAGTTTACAGTGCAGATCATACAATCTTTCAGACATATAAAATAGACACCTTCTCATGGCTATTGAGGTTTTGTAGAGGAATGATGGTTGGTTTCCTCATTTTCTTTTAAAGTAGAGCTCTTTTCAATTATCTTGAGTTTATTGTAGAAAGACAGTTTGTAACATGCTCATTTACAAAAATAATCAAAATTAAAACAGATGGAATGAAAGACGGAATTTTTAGAGTTTATCTAGTCCTGTGCATACATTCTCTTGAAATATGTTTAAGGCAGAGCATTTAAGTTTCAAGAAAGCAAGTCACCAACTTCAGTGCAATTTGAGTGACCTATTTCCTTCAAAATATTTTGCAAAATGTAGTCTTAGAAATACTTAGCTGCTTACTTCATGTCGGAGTTAACCATTTGTCRAGCGGMGGGAGAAATGCACAACGACCACCGAGATGATCAGCATAACTCGTTTATTCCCTCAGCAACCATGGCTTTTATGCCCATGTTCGCTAACGGTAATCAACCTCATACCTATTACAAAAMCTGAGCTCCTTATAGGCTACTTTAGAAGCAATGCCTTGCCGCTAGCCTCTCAAGCTAGCCCCATTATGTCGTTAAGTTCACTTAACTCTCGTTAAGTTCACTTAACAGAGTCTGTCTCGGCCGCGGGGACAAAAGACCTCCTGTAACTTTCGGCTCCAGGTACTGCTCGCAGCCGACGGCTGTTAGCAGCTTTTAGTTATACTGAGGTCAGGCAATTCCAGAGTATTCCATATGTCCCTTATCGCGTAGCCAGCTTTTAGGCAGGCTCACCACAACTTCAAGGCTTTTTTCTAAATCCCAGTCTATCCCTTAAGTCTATCCCTTAAAATATCCCTTAAGAAGGAACTTGATAAGAACAAGAACTGATAGCATCTGCCAATTCTAGTTCCATGCCCTCCAGTGTCACAACATTGCTGTCTTGAAATGACATTTGGTTTTATTTTTTTCTTGTTTTAATGGATTTGAAACATATTCTTATTAGACTTCATACAATTTCATTTTGTGTCTTTAAAACACAGGCTCCTTATGTGTTGAAAAGCTCTAAATGAAATATCTGGCCATAGATTTAATTTCATAGTAATTTTACTGAAGCTTTGAAAAAAAATTTGAGTTTTGATTTTTTTTTCTGACATGGTGAAACATCAAATATACATTTATTCATTTCTTCTTTTTATATCATTGTTAACAATAACAGACATAGTTTTATGTCATATAATTTTTTATTCAGTTTGTTGTCTGGTTTTAAAGAGACAAGTTGTTTTTCTTCTTACTCTTACTTGGAGAGTTTCTCTTATTTTAAAACCTTTTTGAAGTCATGTTGAAATACAAAAATAGAACACCTGTGACAGATCTATTTTGAACATATTTTACATTTCAGGATCCAAGGAGATCTGGCGGTCTGTGATATTAGCTTGTTAATTTGTTGATGAATGGGTAGAAAGGCCACAAAGTGCACTCAGTACAGCATGTCTTCTGAAGACAGATGATCTGAAATAAATTCTATTCCCAATCACTTTTTGATTTGTTAGGTGTTATACCATTTCTTTGTAAGGACAATGTTTACAAGCCTTGTAATGAGACAGCCCTGTGAGACCTTACTCTTCTTGCTGTAGTTTTGATAAATGGAACTCTAATTCATAAAGGATATAGTGATTGAAGGGCAACTCTAGGTCCTGTACACTTTCATTTAGATAAATGCTTGGTACAGTACAGCCAAACTAAGGYACACTCAACAGAGTGATAAATTTTAACAGCCAAACCAGAGTTTTTTGCCATCAATAATGGCAAATAATATTTCATATTTCATATAAATAAATGTATTTTTAATACTATAAACCAAAATAGATTTTAGAAATATTTGTCTTGTTGATAAGCTCCAAATTTGCCAAACTAATTTAATGCCTTCTTCTCTACTACATTTCTTATACCTGTGTCTGTCAAGATTTCTGTAACTTGGGACACTTGTCACAAGGGATTTAAAATACCCTGCATTTCAGGTTCTTTGGATGTAGTTTAAATGTTAGCAATAACTGGAGCTTGGGACTTTATTCCTTGTAATTTTTAAAATATATTTTCAGGCATAAATAATTCTACAGAATTTTCATTAACCAGTTACTACAGAAAAGATTGACTCTACGATTACAGCAGATTAATACTTTTCAATTAGTTAATTTGAAGTTTTTCACGTTTTTTAAAGCTCAGAAATTTACATAAAACTCATTAGAGCTACCAAAAAAAGAAAGACAATGGTGGTTTGATGTTTTCTTCCTCCACCATGTTAGTTCATGTCAGGCCCAGTCTCCTCTAGTGCTGCATGCTTCACAAAGGAGTTATTATGTCAGACGATGCTAAACTCCCTTGCTGTAAACACAAGTGCATCAAGTTCCTGACCTACTGATTTAATAAGCAGAACAATTCTGATGTAATGAAACTGAAAATCTGTTACAGCACCTTTCTTTTTTATGGGTTTTTTTCCCTAACTTCTATCATTCTTGCTTCTTTTTTTGTGAATAAGGAAGAAAAATAAATACAAACAAACAAACAAACTAATAAAAGTCCAAAAGCTTGCACTAATACTGAAAACTTTTCCAACTATTAGTTAATTGATCCAGTTTTAAATTAAAAGACTAATAATAAGAGTAGGAGGTAAAATCGTAGCATCTTCCCAACTGCTGCAAACAACAAAACTGCCTGACACATCAGTTCCATTCCATGTATCTTATTTTCACTAACCTGTCTGCTTACTGTATTCCTCTTCGTTGTCCTGTAGGGGGCCATGGGCCTTACTGGGCTTTACCTCAACATTTTACATCTGCCATAACAGCATTCATCCTGTTTAAGTTCAGGCAGTGTGGAAGACAAACAAAATCCAAATGTGCATGGTTTTGCCTATTTTCACACTCATTTCACACTCATATAGCTTAGTAGGAAGCAAATTTCCAAATTATCCTTTAAAAAAAAGTGAGATCGTTGAGGGGTTTTATTTCTTGGATGACAGAGCTGGAGATGCCCAGATCTTGTATGGTTCAAGGTGAAGATGCAGTGTTTTCTGTTTAAGGAAAAAAATAGAAATCTCTCTTGGCTGAGGCCAAGAGTACTGAAAATAAAACTTAGGACTTCTCCCCAGCTAAGAAATAAATATTATGAGGAGGTCACAACAGTAACATGAAAGGTATTTACTATATAAAACCTAATTATGATTTTGCCATTTGACCACACTAGGATTTACTTTTTACATCATAAGAATAAAATCTGCCAAGTTCCAGTAAGAAATTCCCAAAATGTAATAAGGTGTATCTCCTGCCATAAGGAACCATCAGGCTGAATAGAAAAAGGCAATTGTGATTGAGAAGAATAAGTAATATCCATGAAAATGTTTGGGTAATTGGCACATATCCATATACTGCCATTTTTATTGTGCTGCTTAAAAACACACACAGATGTGCACCAAAGTTACCTCACCATCCTTGTATTTTTTTCAGTCTTTTCTGAATCTCTGCATAACCTTGTTGTTACTGTGTATTGAGATAAATCAACTCCTACTTCACCATCCTGTCCCTCCCATCTCAAAAGACAAAAATCCTGAGYGATTTTAGATTCCTTAAAGCAGCTGCTTTGTTTAGAGTAGGTGGCTTGCGCTCTCAGGTCAGTCTGAGTCAGGGCACCAGTCAGGAACCCAAAAGAAACTCCTGCTGAATTTGTTGCAGGTGGAAAACTAATGGAGCAACATTGAACACAAAGTAAATAGCAATTATTAAAAACAGGAGAGTCTTTGTAGAAAAGTTTGTACTTTATTCAGGACAGGACAGAAAACAGAATAAGACTGCATATTTTGTAAACCTTGGTAAAATTTTGGAAAATGTTCCTTCCTTTTTTTGATAAAGATGATTTATACTGTAATGTTTTTACTACTTGACTATCATTGTTTTATATTTAAAATATTACACAGATAAATTCACAATATTTCTAACTTTTTTTTTAGGCACTGAAGAGGATGTAGTGAAGTCAAAGAAAACTTTCAGAAGTCAAGCTGTGGTAAATCAGAATGCAGAAACAGAACTTATGCTGGAAGGAGATGATGATGCTGTTAGCCTGCTCCAAGAGAAAGAGATTGATAACCTTGCAGGTAATTATACTTTTCATTTGAACCAAGATATGGGTCTTTTAAACTTGTTATTTCTTAACCTTTGTGGTTAGTGTCTTAATACTGACAGCTAAGCCTACAATTACAGTATGAACAGATTCTTTGTATTCCAGATTTTATTCCTTCGTCCCTACTTCCTTGAAGTGGGGAAACTGATTACAATGCATTTACCCATTTCACAGCCTTTGAGCAGAGATGTGAAAAATAGCAAAACCTCAAGTGTTTCTGTCAGTGCAGGTGACTGTTGAAAAGTCTGTAAAAACCACTGTGAAACCTCTCTTCTTTTTTTTTTCCCCTTTCTTTTTTTTTTTTTTTTTTTTTTTTTTTTTTTTTTTTTTTTTTTTTTTTTGTTAAAATGTGAATGTGGGCTAGTTCCACAGCTCAGGTGTTTGAGAGTCAGAGTGTGGTTGTGCCTGATCCCAAGTGCCATACTGCTTATGCAGAGCCACCTGCCCTCCTGGTGGCACCCAATTGTCTCAGTGATGGAGTTAAAGGGTATCTACAGTGTCTCAACCCATCTGTCACAGTGAGAGAAAAAGTTGCCTGTTTTAAGCAAGGACTAAGACAGAATGAAGCTGTAACCAAGCTATGAACTTGGGTAGTTAGCACATGAGCTGGGAAGGAGCCTTCCGTAAATATGCACAAGAGAGCCTTTCTGGCCCTTTCCCCTGTGAAGGAATGCAGTGAGATCTCAGTTTCCTCTGTCTTCTAGCAGGTTCTGTTACAGCTCTGTCTTAGAGGTGATACTACCTTTCCTGGGAAGTAGTCTGGAAAAACAGGCATAGTGAAACTTAAAAATGTTCTCTCCTCTAAGATAGGATAAAACTGAGAAGTATGAAATGCAGTTTGAATTTTTTTAGTAGAATTTACTTAGGAGTATCTTTGCTAAACTGCTTCACTAAGGGAAAGTTTTGTGATKCCGTGATTTTGTCTGCATAACTGAATTTCTAAAATAGCTATATTTGCTCCTGCACTTTCTTCTGATACCATAGTGGAAATCTGTAGCGAAGGTGATTATCATAAATAGATTATTAGACCAAAGCAAAAGAAACCAAACCCCAATCAACTGAAAAGGCAAAAAAACCCCAACAATGCTTACATGAAAGTTAGTCTCATACTTTGGAACTAGAGCAGAGCAGAGAGGGGGAAATAGATGCTGTTATTTGGGAGCAAGCATGAGTATATGATTATCACATACTTAATACATCACTCTGCTTGCTTTCTCAATCTGCAGCCAACTGTGGCTGAGACACTGTTGCCTAAAGTCAATAAAGCAGTACATCAAGCAGGACTATGAATGGTATAATTTGATTAATGTCCTTTCTCCTTTAGAAGGAAAACAGAGTACTGCCTTGGCTAAGTTCTTGTATCTAAGAACTGTGCTTCCAACTAAATATGCATACAGTAGTTTAAAAATCTCTTTAGAGGCTGAAATATGCATTTATTTTGAAATATAGATTGTAAAGTGAACATGAAAAACTCTTACCTAGTCTAGAGAATCTCAGATAGCTGATGTTCTACTCTATGCCTCACCACTGACATTTTGTTCAAACACACTGATTCAATACAATTCTTATAGCTACAGCCCTCTGCAAAACCATGGTATTTCAATGTGTCCTTAAGTATTTGCAATTTATCATTTTACTCAAGATCACTGCCAGATGACATCCCCTGCTCCTTGGAGCAGGCACAGGCATTCTAGTCCTTTGGTTTTACAGTTTGGAAAACTGGGAGATATTGTCAGTATTGCAAACACAGAAATAATARAAAGTGAAAAAAAAAAAAAAAAAAACCCTTTTGAAATATTGATGGGATGCCCTTGTGTTCCTTATCAATACTAACAGAGCAAGCTTCCAAGTGTGGTGCGGTGATGGGATAATGGTGCCATATGGTACCAAAACCTGTGAGCTTCTCAAATAGAACCCACATTCCACTAGCTCAGTTTTACTATTAGATTAACTTCAGCCTTTGCTACTCAACTGTCGCTCATCTTTGGAGCTGAAATGATGTTGAAAGTTAATGGTCACACACAGTATAGTACATGTCTTCCGTAAATTTTGCATTGGTTAAAAAAACCTGAATCCCACGACACCCTCTCTTTAGCTGCTGATTTTGCATACAATGATGTCACTTCTTCCCAGTTTTTAATATACAGAATGTGGTTCTGAAACTTGAGTCCAATAACTGAAAGCAAGAAAAGCAGTAGGCAAAGAAGGTGGGGTTTATGCCTAATAAGGTTTGAACAATCTCTGATGGCTCTAAAGAGCGGTTCCCAATAAAGCCACACTGTCCTTGTCTAATTCTAAAGAGTTATTTACATTCAGTTTACACGATCTGGAAATCTCTGAGATCTATCAAGTTATGGCATAGCACAGCATTGTTTATATCTCGTTAGTGCTCACAGTGAAATGACACATAGGAATTGCTATATTCAGATATGCCTCCAATTTAACTTTAAAGCTTAAATCAATTCAAATCTGATTTACAGCGATTTGGATTGTCTCAGTAAGAGATAGGAATTAAACAAAATCTTTATAAACCAGGTTTCAATTGATTTAAAATTGCCCACATTTAACTAAAACAATTTTGCGTTGTTTATTCCGCAAAACTAAGGCACATTTTAAACAGACAAGACCTTGGGTTTTAGAAAATTTTTAACTAAGAGAATGTAAATAATATCATATTTTGATTTGTGAATTTACAACTAGAAAAAAAAAAGGAAAGTTTGTAACAGATTGAGATTGTTTGTACAAAGTTATCTATACATACCTTTTGTTCCAGACACTTTATAGTTTTTCATCAACCATGTGGCACAAATCAATGTAAAGTTTGCTTTGATAAATTGCATATGGGATGGAGAATTTTTAAATAATTCTCTGAATATTTTTATTATATAATCTTAGTATTCCATATGTTGCAGTTGCAGTTGGTCAGATTTCATTATATTAAGTAACATTTTAATAAAATATGAAAATCTAATTCCATGTTATTATGGTCTTAGAATTATGACTTCTAAGTTTGCATCACAATTTTTAACAAAAGCATTATTGAAACTGTCTTACAGTATGAGTTAGCAAAAGACATTGTTCTTGTTTTAGTATTTATGTATTAAAATATTTTACATGTTTCTGTTTCAGTTTTAGCTCCTTTTCTTCCCAGACTGTTCACTTCAAGAGGCAAGTTACATCTCTGTTAGAACTAATGATTGAGATAGCCCAGTCAATCTTAATAGTTTCCTAATACATTATGAATCTGTGGGTAATACAATTAAATCCACTGTAGTGAGTCGATGTTACTAACTCTTGTCCTTTTCTTTCCGTTTATATTTCCTAATGCCTGCAGTAGGGCTCCTAAATACTTTCTCTTAAGATCCTGACACTGTAAATTTGCTAACAGTTTGTTCCCTGCTTAGTAGGTGATTTTTTCAAAATGAAAAATATGTGGGTGTGTTCTAATATTGTGAGTTTGCATTTTCACAAGAAAATATGCTTTTCTATTTGTTATTCAGTTTTCTTTTACCAAAGCTTGTTGTTTGGGTTGGTTTTCTACTTTTTAGAGCACTGATACTGCACTAAAATAGGTCATAAAAAATAAATCAATGGTGATGAATTTAGGGCTTATGAATTTTATATTTTAGAAAGAAGGTCTCTTTTCTTTGTTGTGAAGATGCATTTCATTTGCTAAGATGTATTTGTGTACATTTGAGAGCAGAATTTAGCCTTAATGACATTTTTGAAAGATACATGTTCTTAACTGGAGCACATTTCATCTATTTTGTCATGCAAGTGGTGACAGTGGCAAATATGCCCCCGCCAAGCAAGGGATCATTGATGGAATCTTTTGCTGCTCTCTAAAAGAGTCGTTTCTAGAAAGAAAGACAGAAAGGAAATAAAAATAGGAGGATTTTATGCTTTGAGTTATTTTTAGGAAGACAAAGGGCTTTAGCAGGCATCTGGTTACTTGCATGGGCTCAATCAACTCAGAAACTGACTTCCTCGTCAGCCACTGAATTACAGCCTCACAACAGTCTTGCAAGAATAAATACATGTTATTTGCTCCATTATATGAGCAGACTAAACAACTCATCCAAATAAACTCAAGGAAAGCCACTAACTGCCTTTAATGCATTTTAGTCTTACTGTATTCTAACCTTTACGACAGAATCTTCCCTTCTTGGGCATCTGCCTCAAGGTAGAAGGAACCTCCCCACCAAGTGCAAATGGGCCAGGATTTTTGAGACAGATGCAGTATCCCAGCACTGCCATAACTTTTAGCAACTCGGAACTTCAGAACAGAAATATTTCTAGAAAGCAGCAGTTTTACTGCTAAACAAGAGCTGATCTTCCATCTGAGCCAGAACAGATAGCAAGTCCACACTGGCTTGAGGACTTAATGTGATAAACCTTCTCTCCAGATTTCTTGGGAGTGCACTGAGTGTATTGACTTACTGCCCTGTGCTAAAGAGCACACCAGGTCATGGCGATTTGACAGCTTGTATTATTATTAATGAGATATAAGACCTCTCACTTCCAGGTCGTCTGTTTGAAGTCCAGACAAAACTGGTGGTAACCAAACATTATCAGCATCTGTTTTGTGGCCTATGCAATGTAAGCCTTTTGTCTCATGTCAGACAAACTAACAGAAATCATCACAATTTTGACCAATTTCCAAATGAAAAAATATTTGATGCTGTCATTAGAGGCAATTGTAATAGTGCCAAAAATTCTAGTACATGGAGTTACAGTTAAAATTGTGTAGCAGTACAAAAAAAAAATTGAAAAAGATAAATAATTGAGCCCAGAGGGAAATTTTCTATTCCAGGTTCTAATAAACTCTCTATAAAGAGCTAATTTACATTTCTGAAATTATTTTGAAGCCTTGCACAGGATCAGATGTAGTAATAAAAACACTAACACACCAAGGGACTGCATCTAAAGCCACAAAAAAAAAAAAAGAAACCCGAGCAAAATAAGTATTTTGCATGGAAAACTTAAATATTTTTGACTCATGTATAATATGCATATTTATATGCATACAGTTTGAGTTATGGCAACAGTTCTTATGGCCAAAGTCTGACATGGAATTTTCTTTGCAAGATTTGACCAGTGACAGTCTCTGGCAAGCAAAGTGGTTTGAAACTTTTTCTTACCTATTGCTAAGGAGTAGTGGAGGAGCATAATTTCTTGAGTTTTCTTCTGTTGCCATTCTCAAAATTATATTCATATATGTAGTATTATTTCTATTAATTTTGTTAAGGGAGTTTTATCTCTCTCTCCTCTCTTACACTTTTGCACTTTCTTTTTTCTCTCTATCTGGAGGTGATTAAGGTACCTTAAGCTTTGCCATACTTTATGCTTTTCCTCTTTAAGGAAGTATGTGTGTGTGTGCCCACACAAATATGTCAGTTAAGCAACAAATATCAAAATTTCAGTAGAAAATACAAATAGCCTTCATATTTATCCTAGTTTTCCAAGATTCCCAACAAAATTTTTCACTGAATTGAGCAGAATTGAGCATGCACTACTAAGTAGTTTTTTCTTTTCAAACTTCAGTATTCTTGCAAATTAGCATTCAAGATAGGAATTTCATTGGGGCGGTTGCTTGCCTGGGAAAGTGACAGGAATGTGGAAGAAGGGTGATTCCATTTCCCATTCTATGATAGATACATAACCACGTAAGCCTTTTACTTCCAAACATGGAAATTTAATTCAGCCAGGTTTCCATAGTTTCTGTTTTTTATGTATTGAGATTTTGATCCTCAAGTCTAAGTATGAAAAAGAAAAACATATTTGTATGAGTTTAATTTAGAGTATAGATTCAGGCATAAACTGAAAACTATTATACTTTTGATATGTAGTTGGCTTTCACACTGCAAAAGACCCATGGTTTCTATAACATACTATTTTTAGACAGTTCAGTGTTTATTCTAATCATTTTTTCCATATTACTATCCAAAATAGCTTAATATTTTATAAGGTGGTTGTCAGTCACATATGATAGTGCTCCTAAGCACAGCTTTGAAGAACTCTTCTCTTTGTACCTTAGTACACCCACTCTAAGTCTGAGCATCTTCCACTTTTAAAATGACAGCCACATTTCCTGCTTTCCAAGCTTTAAAATTAAATCAGTTCAAACTCTGTTGGTTTGTATTTATGAGTGGCTCTGAGAGTGCTTCATGTGCTGTTACTGTCCATTGATACCAGTCTGTGTAATTTTTTTTCTCTTGCAAAACTCTTTTTATTTGAAATTTCTAAGGCTGCGAAATTAGACTGCAGTGGAGCCTATGGCTTCGCAGGTCTGTAGCTTCTCTCTTTTCTGAGMTGCCACACCCTGGATGGAGCTGGTTAACTCATCAGAGGGGATGAGCTCCCTGATATTTAGGAGACTGCAGAAAGACAGGCCTAGGCACAAGGAAATCTACTGTTTTGCAGCTTCTTTCATCTTCACTATATAACTGGTGTCCATACAAAAATCCATGTCTTCTTCATAGGAACATACTGGGACTGATCCCCCACAGATGAGTTAAAGGAATGTATCCAGAACTTATTGAGAATATATATGTTTAAAATAAGCACTTTCATTAACCTTTGGACCTGATTTGGTTTTTGCCTTTCATTATTCCTCTGATGTTATAGAAGCAAATTAAAAGATCAATCAATAAGACATTTTTGTTAGTCTTGGTTTAATAACCAGAAATTGGCAGCCTCATTCCATGCCTTTAGCTTGGCTTTCTAAAGAAACAAGGTTTATGTGAGCATCCTCTGTTAGTGTCTTTCTAACTTCTGGACCTGGAAGCCGTTTTGAACAAACTTTTAAACAGGAGTAAAGACTTGAGAAGCAATAAATTCCAACAATTGAATCAGGTTGTAAAAGACGAAAGCCTGCATAATAGAACCTTCTACGTCACTTCTCCTTTCAATAGGTACCAGAGGATCTTTGTGGAAGAGGCTTCAGAATTATCCTAATTGTGGGAATGCAAAACATGCATTCAACTAGCAGACACAGTTGCACTAGAGAACATTCACTGTTGGTTATGGTGTTGTTTACAGATACTCATATTTTCAGAAAAGTTTGAAGTTTCAACTGTTGCATCTCAGATGATTTTTCCAAACATATCTGTCAAGTTATATGCTGATTCAACAATTTATGTCTTTGTTCCCACACACCTATAGGAGTTGCTATTCATATAAGTGAACTTTAAAATATCACAAGCTATCTAAACATAATATTTCTGTTCACGGTGGCCTCAAGAAATATAAGACTTACAATTCATCTGAAGAGCTTTTCCAGAATGGAGACTGGAAGAAATGAAAGTTGAAGGCCTTATTTCCTTAAATTTATAATCAATTGAGACATATTGGCATGTCAAGGTACACAAACTGGACTGTATAAGATACCGGTCAAGTCTGGTTCACTCAGACCAGCATCTGGGCTTTGATCCCTTTTGTTCCTCTTAGCTTGAGTTCCTGTTTCAGTAATACACCATTATGGAGGCTTCTCTCTCTGCTCTCTTGTTTCTTCTTTGAACATTAAATGTGCTTTTCTAAGGTGTATTTTTTCTTTTACTTTTTGATTAAATAGCTAGCTATAGTGATTCTCTCAGAGAGAAAAATTGTTATGTATGTGGGCATGTTCAGCATCGCTTAAGGTTTTCTAGGCTGAAAAAGTATCTTATGTTTTACCTAAGACTGAGGAGGGAGCTAGTGCAGGTCCTACTGCATCAGTGTAGAATACTCACATCTGGATGCACTGCTTAACAAGCAAGTTCTTACTTTCTAAACCATCTTAATTTACTCAATCCTTCCAAGGCATAGCTTCAGGCAGAGCACATGATATGAATCTAATTTTGAAGTGGCAAACGTGTGCATTGCAGTAGTGAGGTCCCTATTGCAAATATTTGTTTCTGGCCAGGTGTAAATCATTAGGGGCAGTCTTGACTATTATTAATACCGGATCATCTGGCAGGTTGGCGCTTGGACATGTCCTGGAAAAATGCTAAAGCCATGTAAGCCATTTGGAGCTTAAGCACGGTTCAAAAGTTCTCATACATGCCAGGGAGTAAATCAGACTTTACCTGCAAAAGGGAGAAAACGTTGCTTTTCTGAGTTGCTTTAGGCTGTTAGGCACACAGCTGATCGTGTTCTAACATGGGACCTTCAGTGGTTCAGTACTGACTTTGGTTTGGTGTTGAATTTGTCTTTGCATATTTTCTAAGTGTTCCATTAAGTGGTTGCTTTCTATCACACTTTGAACAATTTAAAAAAATAGTTATTCCTATAAATAGTTAAACATGGGAGGCATGCTTTCCCTCAGGAACAAGTACTATTTTTATTTTCCTTTTAATGGGAACAGGAAGGTATGGAATTAAATAATTATTTACCTGTGAAAGTGAATATGTCAATTTAAATATATGGGCAAGTATGTATATGTTTTAGGTAAAATTACTTTTTTACTTCTTAAGCAACACTATTTTCACAATCTCATCCAAACTATGTAATTCTTTTTTATTATATTATTCACAGTTGTAATACATAAGATTGTTTTTATTTACATTTTCTTTCTAATCAAACACATTTGCTTGCTGTTACGGCAACCACTTAAGAGAATTGAGTTTCTGTAATTATTTAGCCATTGTTGTTTGAAAAGATCATTCAAGTTGATCTTTGATGTTAGCAATAGTAGTGCTGCATGCTTTATGGAGAAAAGTGGGGAAAATTTTGAATATCAAGGCCTATCCACACTGGCTATGATATTTAAACAAACAAAAAAAATCAATCCCCTCTCTCAGAATATGAAACATATGATTGTGCAGAAGTAAAAAGCCAACAAAATAAGCTTGAATATCTCTGAATACAGGGGAAATGAATTAGGGATATTATTCATGGTGGAAGAGGAAACCAAGATTATAGTCATATTTAGATTTAGATTCTGGGTTTTGCATTAAAATTGCAAATTATCTTTAATGAAACTGTAGAAAGTGATGTGTAAAGGGAGCTGCATTTGTACATTCTTACAAAAGCCTTGGCTTGAGTGAAGTTACRGCTTTCAAGTATTTGCTATAGCGGAGAACAAATTGGGGGCAGCCATCCTCATGTAAGTTCCATATATTTACTGCGGAAGTCTTCTTAAATGGTAGTTTGAATCAAATTTATGATGACAATGAGAACAAAAATAGACTAAACTCTGTGAATTGTTTAGGAATCTTATCTTGTTTACTTGTTTTTTACTTGGCACTGCATGTATTATATTAGATGTTAATTGGTTGAAATATTTTTCAGACAACAGAGCTTTTTCTAAAGGCTTCTGGTACATATACCTCTTTCTGCTTCCATGCTATTTGATTTATATTACAAGAGACTGAAGTTTTTGTGTGCGTATGTACATGTTACATCTGAGTTGATTCAAGTATAAGGATTTGTACACATTTTAAATAAAACTCAGTGTCAGATACTCGGCTTTACAGTTTAAGTGCTGAGAAAATTTCAGTTGTCTTATTTCAGGTACCTTGTGAGTGGTTTCTCATTAGTATTCCTAGCATCTAAAATTTTTGTTTAGGTATCATACCAAGTTACAAAATGTAATTTATGCAGAATATTTTACATAGTAAAAGTATTCAGTTAATCTACATTGAATGTATGTATATTAAAAAAGAATGATAAGTTTTTCTTTTAAACCAGCATCAGATATAAATTAAATATGCCAACATTCTCTTTTTTTTCAGGGTAATCACCAATAGATTGTAAAATTAAATTGGTTGAGCTGATTGGATATGTTTTCAAAGTACTTGTCCCAGCTAATACTTTTTCATCTAAGAGTAATCACCAAAATTTTATTTTAAAAGTAAGACTTTTAGGCCTGAGGCAGATATTTTTCTTTTTTTTTTTTTTTTTTTGCAATTCAGTATATAAAAGTATACACCTTCTCCTCCTTAGGAGTAATTGTGCCCAATCTTATTAGGAGATACACCTCCAGCGTAATTTTCAGTCTTGTGAATGTAACACATGTTTAGTTCTTACAGATAAGAATGACAGTTTATGAAAATGAAAATGTTTGAAATAATAAGTTCAAAATACCACTCTTTAGCAGCTTTCCTTAAGAGGTGTAATTTTACTGATATTGCATTAGCAGATAGCTAATTTTTAAACCTGATAGAACTTCTCACTTGGCTTGACTTGCTTTGTTTGAAAAACACAAGAGCCAAGTTACAAGAACAAAATACAGGGAGTGAAGTCTCTGTTTAAAAAAAATTACACAGGGGAGCAGGGAAATTACATTCTGCTTTTATTCACTGGGACCTTCTAATTTCATAATCATTTACTTTTGGAAAGAAAATATTATTGTAAAAAGGTATATGCGTGGTAGCGTTTATTTTAGAAATGTAAATCACATGTGCAGACCTCAGGGATCAGGCAAAGGGGAAAATTCACCATTTGAACAGCTTGCTAGACCTGTGAGTCTGAAATGTTTTCTGGTCTCGTTTTAAGGCCAGAACTCCTTTGGTCGGTCGCTGCTTTTTTGTTGCGGGCGCCCCGATCGCTTCAGAGAGGTGTGGAAGAGGCAACGAAACGATCCATAAGGAGAGATGCTTTTGCTTAGGGCCCCAAGAGCTGACAAGCACCCTAGACACGGGTCCCCTCCACAAACGCCACCTTGTTGGGCGAAGCGGGGTAGTCACAGGTTGGCTTCGCCCCCGGAGAGGGAAGGGAAAGGCCCTCGGTGCCCACAGCGGCCCCTGCGCTCACGGGGAGCGTCCGGCAGCACCCCCCAGTGCCGCTGCTCCGGGTGCCTCTCCCCCGGGCAGCAGAGCCCCGGCCCCGTGCTTCTCCAGGGCCGCAGCCGCGCTGGAAATGAATATTTACATCCCCTGGAAAAGCGCAGCTCGCCACCGCCGAGGGGGCGGGCGGAGGCTGGAGCCGAAGCTCGTTATCCTTCCCGAAKGCGAATGAGCCCGTCCCGCGGCTCTTGGCTCAGGTGTGCTCGGCTTTTGTTTCATTAGGTTAACAATTGGGTTTGGGAAGGAGACCCAGAGCCTCCCGATAGCACAGTGCCATATAGAAAATCTGCGCTGTTTTGATTATGCTCTATGTAAACATTTCAATATCGGATCCTTAAAATCCAGAGACTATCCCAAAGTGGATTAATACATAATCCTCTCTCTCTAAAGCTGTAGTGGATTAATTTCGTATTCTCTCAGTGGCTGGTTTGCTCCCTGAAGGCTACAACAAAAAGACTCAGTGCTCCTTAAACATGCTATGGAATTGCAAGTTGTAATTGGAGATTTCCAAAGGACAAGTGTAAAAATGAAACACTGTTAATACCAATTTTTTTTTCTTTTTCATTTTGTTCTTTCAGGGTAAAAACAAAAAACAAACAWAAAAAAAAACTGTAAGATTTTTTAAACTTAGTTTAAACACCCCCTTTCCCGAAATCCCATAATGTGACTGCTATTTACTTTGCTTTTTGCTTTCTTTCCCCATCCCCTCCGAAGCAAAAAACACAAGCAAACCTTTTCTCATCCGGAAAGCACGATAATGCTTATTTCTTGTCGCATTGTGATACCTCTGACATGTTTACTTTGCGACAAATCTAGGCGGTCATTTGAGTAGAATGCAGGGCAGATGCCAAGGTACCAGTCTGGGAGGGAGCTCGGAGCCTTTTCTCGGGAGGAACAGAAAGCCAGAAAACCCCGATTTCCCCTGCTTTCAGTAACGGGCTAAGAAGTGACTGTTCTCTTTCCCTCCACAATCCACCCTTGCTTTTGCAGCTCTGCCCGCTTCTCCAGTCCGTGAGAGCACATCCCTGGCTCATCCTCTAACCGGGGTGCACCTGAATGGCAGATTATAGGGTTTGGCCTTTTTTAGCCATTAAATAGCGGTGGCTTTATTTTTATTTTGGCCACACAACACCAGGGAAAAGAGGTAACTGGATTAAACTGATGTTTTTCCTTCTAGGATTCAGCAAAGCCCACAAACGCCTCCTTAAAGTGATAGAATATCGGGTCGTTTCCAGGAGGCATCTTCCGAAGGCGCTTTGCTGCCCGCAGAAAGGCCCGGGAACCCATCATCCTGCGCCGGGCCAAGTGTGCCCGAGAAGGGCGAGAGGAGGGGCAGGACGCTCTGTTTGAGAGGGCAAGTGCTTCTGCAGGGCTGGGAACCGCTGGCTGCCCAGACCCCCCTTCTGTAAACACAAAGAAAGGGTGCCTGGGGAATAGAAACCCAAATCCACTTGTAATCGTACAAGAGAGTCGGGCGTAATTACTTGAGCAACCTAGATGAAGATTGATGAGGCTTTAAAGCGGCGTTTCGGATCGATCACCTTGCCCTTTGGAGCCTGCAGCCGGGCTTCCCCGGCTCGGATCGGTTCCTTTCCCACAGCCAAGGGAGGGGAGAGAAGATGGAGGCGAGACGGGGAGAGCAGCAAGGCAAGCCTGGCGCATGTGATTCCGATCAGCTGACTGGGGTCAAGAGGCTACCTCGGTTTATTAGGAGATGGAAAACAATAAAATCAAAGAAAATAGAGTTTGTATCAATATTATCCCGTCTGCCACGCTGGGCTGCTGAAAGCTGTCACTGAAACTGTGTTTTAGCTTCCCTCTGTATGCACAGTAATCTCAGCCTTCCTCTTTATTTATTTTGCAATGTAAATGACAAAATATTGTGCAATAAGGGCTCAAATTTGGTGTTACAGTAAAGTAAAGTATTAACAACATGACAGTTAGATGCGCCGATACAGGAGTAATATCGGCTAAGTGAGTAATTTGAAGTTCTGCTTGCAAGAGCCGACAGTGAAGCGTGCGGGCAGTGCTGGGGGAGGAGGAGAGGGCACATCCGTGGCGTTGGCCCCGGTGCGAGCCGCAGCCCCGGGTTCTGCTCAGCCACGCCAACGCCTGCACGGCGCTGCTGGAGGAGCGAGCGRCCGGGGAAGGCAGCGGGAGGCTCACGCCTCTCTGCCCTCTGAGAAGGGGGTACCCTTATCGCAAAGGAGATTTTTTAGCTGCGTAAAACAACCAAACCCCGTTTAGTGTCTCCTGAGATGGTCGGTTTGCTAGTTTATAAACGGTGCATCAGTCAGGTGTTGTACCCAGCTTTTCAGTACTGGAGTTTTATTATTTACACGTCAGATGAGCGTTTGTACATGCATGTGGCTCTGTGTGTTGATGTATGTGTATACAAATTATCCCATAGGATTTTGTGCTTAAATCTAGAAGAATATTATATCTATAATATTTTCTTCGAATTAGAGCAAGTGAGCTTCCTGAAAACGGGCACTGTCAGCTTTAACAGAAGATAGCATTGATATTGAAGATAAGATGGTGAAAAAGCGATCCTCATGTCTTTTGAATTAAAGAAGGGCTGGGCTTTT
>NW_026623568.1:107796-110953 GCF_030028575.1 Malurus melanocephalus
AAAAAAAAAAAAAAAAAGGTAATAATGCAAAACCAAATAACCAAACAAAATCCTCAAATATTTCGCTTTACTTTCCAAGGTCTGGATCCAGAGCTAAAAATAATGCCCCCTGGCCTCTCAGGGTCGGTGCGGCGGGCAGGGGCTGCAGGCTGCCCTACCCTGCGATCCCGGCCCGGCAGCCGCGGAGATCCTGCGCTGCCAGATCGAAGCGGTGTGGAACGAGCCGCCACTATCGCGCATAAACAGTGATAATGTTAACGAGGAGCAAAAAGGCATGAAAAGAGAGGGGACCTTTTTCTAAGAGGCAGCTACTTTTCACCCTAACTCCTCTGAATTTCGCTGATGTGATTTATCTCGCAAGCCCGGAGCTCACAAACTCTTCTGCCCTGGCCGCGGTGTTCAAAGCGCTGGCCGCGGGCGGGAGGAGAATGAACACGGCGTTTACAAACTGGGTTTACGAGGGGGCTCGCCGGGCTCTGGCTCGGCGGAGGGAAGGGCCACCGGGGATGGGCCTGCCGGGGGTCTCCAACCTGACGCCGCTGCCCTTGCTTTGCAGGCCCCGTGGTCCTCAGCACGCCGGCACAGCTCATCGCCCCCGTGGTGGTGGCCAAGGGGACGCTCTCCATCACCACCACAGAGATCTACTTCGAGGTGGACGAGGATGACTCGACCTTCAAGAAGATCGACCCCAAGGTGAGTGCGGCGGGCGGGCGGGCGCGGTCCCGGTTCCCGATCCCGGCACACGTGCGCCGGAGCCGCCCCCTCATTCCAAACTCCGCTCCCGTCTGCCGCCTTTCGCTGCTTTAAAAAAAAAAAAAAAAAAAAAAAAAAAAAAGGAAAAAAAAAAAGCACAATGTATTAATGGTGTTAAATCCTCTATTACGGCAGCGTGCGTATTTTCCAGCAGCCTTTCGCGTGGTGCCTTTGTATGAACGTGGTCAGATTTACTAGTTAAGCCAATTGCTCTGAAATCCCTGGAGGGAACAGCAGTCCTAGCCCGCAGTCTTCCCGAGACACAGCGGACGGGCTTACGCCTTCCGAGGTTATCGGAGAATCCCGTTATTTCAAGAGCGTTAGTTTCCGTGTAAGGGAATACGGCGCATTTTGTAAACACTTTAACTGCTGAAATGAAAGTTAATGCTTATTTTCTGGGGGAAGGGGAAAAAAAGCGCGGGGGAGAGGGGAGAGACATATAACGAAGACTTGGTTCCTGGGAAAGCTCTGTTCTTTTCCTGAAGTCATTTGCTGCTACCAATTCCCCAGCGCCGCCCCCCTTCCCCCTCCCCTCCGCGAAAATCTCCAGCCCAGCCGCAACAGAGCAGGGGTGCATGCATGACTTGAGCGGAAACCTTAGCGTGGCTTTCTCCCCGCGGGAACGGTGCGGGAGATGCCACGCGGGGGAGGAGGGGACAGACGGAAGGGACGTGTCTTACAGGGCGCTCCTCTCGTCTGCATCTCTTTTTTATTCTTATCGGTTTTACTTTATTTGTTTGCTATTGCACTGGAAAATGTTGGAAGAGAGGAAATAGGGGAAGTACTTTTACAATGACCTTGGGGTCTGGAGGCTTTATTTTCATGCAGAAATATTATAAATACTTTCCAAGTAAACTCGTTCTGAATATGTTTGCAATGAAGCGATTTCTCTTTGGCGAATAATTTGTCAAACTCGAAACTTTCTTCACAGTGCTGGGATAAAAAGTTTCCGTCAGAATCTCTGGTATAACAGTTTCGCCAAAGTATACCGTGGAAGTAGTCGCTAGTGGGTGTTGCACAGGCGATCGGCCTCTTTCAGCACTTGTAGACTCTTAGGATCCTAATCAAAATCCACATTGTTAATTTGAGTTTTGATTTAAAAGCCATTTTAAAGAAATACATCCGGTAAGGGGCCAGGCTGTGCAGTAGAGACAGGAGGCTTTGGATTGCGTGCAGTTTGTAAGCACTCTCATGTTATTCCCTCTGAATGCCCTGAGAGCTCAGGGGCTTGATTTCTAGGAGTGCAATTGGCAATTTTACCTCATTCATAACGGATTTGTAGGTCAGAAGTAATGTTATTGTTCACTTTATTGGTGCTGGCTTTCACCTATAAATTTTATTTTCTTTATTRGTACGTGCACCAAATTGCTAGTTTTATCAGGATCACTGTTCACTCAAAACACTGCTTCACAGATACGTTGTGTTTCCTCAGCTTTGCTCAAAAGYGAGCAGAAACACAACAGCACCATATAATAAACCCTTCAAAACCAGATTTCTTTCCTGATGGCTGAAAAAGTGTAGATGTATTAACAAGTATATTGGTGTCTGACAGTTGCTGATAGTCATCTGGAGCTAAATTCCAATATGTTTGTACCACCAATATTTCCCTATTCTACAAAACTATTCAAAGTGCAAAGTCGGGAGTCTGCCCTTAAGTTTTCTGCTTTACAGGATTAGAGCAACTATCCACAGAAAGGCAAAATCCACAAAACATAACTGCCTCTGGTTTTTCAAATGGAAAACTTAATCCAATATTGAAACACTTAACCCATATGCATTTTACTTCATTTATTAGCTTGTAATTAAATAAATCAGCAACAGAAATTAAAATCTAAATCACAAAAGGTAATTATCCAGTGTATTTTAAGTGCATTTTCAAATATATAATTCCAATATTCAAGCGTTATTATATAAGCAGAATCCAAATTTCTTTTGAATATATTTAAATAACATTTCAAGTATATTTATGGAATGTTAGAAATAGAACAAGCAATATATATGAAACAAAAAATGTAAACTTGTTAAGTTCAGACACTTCAAAAGACAATTAACAAAAGTACCGTGATAAAATCTACCTTTTAAAATGGTATCTTCTTTTTAGCAGAAAATGTCCTTGAAGTATCCAAAATGACAATTTAACTTCTGTTCAAATCACAAAACACCAACACCCACAATTTCAAAGACAATGTGAGATCACAATATTTGATACAAATTAAAAGGTACATTAGGGTTTGTTCAGGTGGCATATCCAAATAGCTTTTACTCACAAAGGGTTTACATAAAAATACCGGGTTTTGTTATAATCAGTTGGTACCGTTTTTAGGCAGAATGGTCACAATCAAATTACGGCCAATTTTCCTTTTCAGGTAGAACACTTTCCTTTTTCCTGTTTTTCTTTTTCCTT
>NW_026623568.1:111024-117478 GCF_030028575.1 Malurus melanocephalus
CCTTACCCCCCCGGCCCCCCATGGGAACTGCAAAACTGTGACGAAGAGGAAGGATGCTAGCTGTTCTCATTTGCTTTTCATTGTGAAGAGCCTAAGCTATATTCCTTTTTAAATGAGAATATTATTTGCATTTTCAAGTGGAAATATATGACTTTTCAAACACGCATCTTAAACTTCATCGGGAAATTAGCCGATTTATCGGTCAAGCCGGTTTTATAGTTACCGTCTAAAGTTTCTCCAAACTTTTCGGGTTGGTAAGTATTTCTCTAGCCAGTCGCCACGTTTGTTTGGCCGCGTTTTCCAGGGCCGAGTGAGGTTTGCCCTGAAAGAGGTCTAAGTTGGGCAAGAAGTAGTGCGGGCACCTCCTGCACTGGAGGCACGAGATGAGCTGCAGTAAAATCCCGTTGAGCCGGTCCCCCAGGCACGACTCGTCCCAGTCCGATTCGCGGGGATGCTTTTCGCATTCGTATGAAACCAGAGTCTTCATGTGATAATTATTCAGGGGCTGGCCCGGCAGCTCCAGGTGACGGTCCCGTAAGGTTTTGAGGATGGAGAGGCATTTCTTCCTGCAGCCACCCATCTGCAGTCTGTTCTCAGCTTCCGCGAACTGCAGCACCCAGGCATCGCTCTCGGCCGAGCTCTGCTTGCCGGCCAGAGAGTGGCACTCCTTGGACAAGAGGTTGAAGCCTTCCGCCTTGACCTCCGCCACCCGGTTGGGTCCCGGCCAGGGGATGTGGGGAAGCGGCCAGTGTGCAGCACTCCGCGGCCAGATCCCCGTGCACTTGAACGCCGGGGTTATCTGCACGACGTACCGATCCCTGATCCTCAGCTTCACTTCGCTGGTGTCTGCCACCATCTTTACCACGTCTCTGTAACTGCACTTATCCACGGCTTGAGCCACGAGAGTCTGGAATCTGGACCGGATTTTGCGAGCAGAGAGGTAGCCAGACGCCGTGATGAACTCCACCCAGAGGGACATGCTCCTCTTGCGCCCGTCGCTTAACTTTAACACAGCGCAGCCCGGCAAGGAGCCATCGTCCACGAAGTTGAAAACCCCCATTTGGTTCAGATACAGCACGACTTCAAACTCCGTGGGGGAGATGACTTCCAGCCCTTCGTAGCGATTGTCCATCTCGTTCAAGGAACTGATGAAGCGAGGCTCCTGCACCTCCACCTCCTTCAGCACGTCCGACACCACTTTGCAGACTTCTCGGATCGTTTTGGCGATGGCAGCTTTCCTGGCCTGGCATTTCTCATTATAGTATTTATTCAAATGATACACCAGCTTGGCCTGGGCCGCGATCATGTTGGGGCAGAGATCCGGATTGTATACCGGAGTCTCGCAATAGGCTGTGGGATCCAATGCGGCTGCTAAGGCTGGAGCCAACTTCAGAGGAGAAACAGGCTGCCGCACTCTGAAATGTAGCAAATGTTTTTCAAAATGCGCCGGGGCTGCTGCTCCTCAGATGCTCTCTTCCTGCTTTTTTAGATCAGCCGTCTTGAAGTGTGTGTGGCGGAGGGGAAGGGAGGGGGGAGCGGGCGGGGGACTGGAGGGGGCGATATTTTTCCTTCCCTTTTTTTTAAAGGGTCCGTGAGTGAGAGGAAAGCATCGAGAGCAGCACCTTTCCCAGCAGCAAGAAAAAACAAAAGTTGCACTGAGACACAGCGAGGGTTCCAGTTGTCAAAATAATAAAACCTCTTCGTATTTATTTATGTTTTCCCGTAGTAATCACCGTGTGTATGCAGGGCGGTTAATCAGATGGTGGAAAAAAGTGCCGTGTGTGTATGTCAGAAGAAGCTGGTTGTTGGTTTGTATAAGAGCCCAGATGCACTCGTGTGGAAATTATAAAGGCAGGGCCAGGCAAGCGGGCGGCCAATCGCCATTGGGCTCGTCACTGCAGCCTCTTTCAGCTCAAACCCGGCTAATTAATCCCTCTCTAGGAGACAGATATGTATACACAGCCACGCGCACACACACACGCACACGCAGGCATATATAGAAAGGTAGAAGGTTCCTGGCTAAAATCCGCCCCGGTCCTCTATACGCTCGGAAATCAAGAGAAATCGCTCTCCTTTGGGTGTAACTTGAAGGGTATTGACGTTTCGAGAGGACTTGGCAAAACTGTGCCGCTCCGTATTGAATCCCTGCGTGCCTCCTCATGGCCGGGACGTGAATGCAGGTGTATTAATGGGCATCCATCAACTAGGGACCTACAGACCGGGCTCGCTCCGGCAGGAGTACAGGCGTAAATTCATTAACTCCCACTTGGCGTCACTTCACACTGTCCTTTTCCTCCTGATAGTTGTCTGTAACTACAAGCGAGAAGTAGGTTTGGATTTTTTTTTCCTCTCGTGAAGCGGCCAGTGAACAAGGCAGAGGATTCATGGCAAATTTAATGTTCTTTGGAATAAAATACTGCTCAGAAGTCCACGATTTGTACTGTTTTAAAGGATCTTCTGACGGGCTCTAATCGATTTTGAGGTTTAATACATATCGGCATTGTCTCTGCCTTGCTTTCTGTATTTGTACCTTATGAAGGGAGAATCAATCGCTAAACATATCTGTCAGGTCTTTTTTACATTCCTTCAAAAAATCAAGTAGCAGATACAGACGGTAAATCTCATTTGCCAATTCTTAGCCTCGTTTTTATATTCTGTATTGCACTCCGATGTGTTGTGAGGAGTGGATGTTCAGCTGCTTTTCGAGACGCACTATAAATACCTATTAATTTCAGACCTGGAGGATTTATCGTATAGCGAGCTGTGCTAGCAAGCTGCGCTTAGTAAATGTGCACACGGCAGACTCGCTAGCGACTGCAAACATGCTGGCTTGCTTGTATGACAGTCTGGAGTTTCGCCTGTGTGATGTGTAATTAGCAAATTTCACCTTCGGTACTTTAAGTGTTGGTAATCGGGACCTTTATTTGCAAATAAGATGGAGTGGTAAACTCTCCTGCTTCATAGCATTTACTGAGCTTCACTTCTACAGAGTCCTAAATCTTTTATATATATATATATATATATATATATATATATATATATATATATATATATATATATATATATATATATATATATATATATATATGCATATATATATTAAAAAGAAAAGCCCAAACCAAACAGCAAAGCCTTTGATTGCTTGGAATTATTAGACTACTGACCAATTACCTTTTCCTAAAGTAACTGTTACAGGCATATCCGTCGCTGAGTAGTCATATCACAAAGAACATTTCAGCGTATGGATGCGATCAACTTTATTGCGCATAGCGGAGAATCTGTGACTGTGCGCTTGGCTCCCTCGGTCTAGCGGTTAAATCGGTGTTCCTGTGCCACTCCCGAGGAGGAAGCCGACCGGAATCCTTTCCTGTCCATGAGTTAAGCGGGGCTGGGGCTGTCGCTGAAAAACTGCAGTGACAGGTCGTCCCGAAGCAGCTTTCCTCTTCTCGGCCGCAGCCCCTGGCCGCCGGGAGAAGGAGGACCGCGTTCCGGCTGTTTGGGGCATAGAGAAGGCAGTTTCCTCCCGGGTTTTCTTCCTTCTCCGGGCAGGCGCCGGGCAGGATACGCGTGCCTTTCCCCCGACCGCAGCGGGTGCGGCGGCGGCAGCGGCACAGAACACCCGGTCCCTGTGTCTCCCGAGCTGCGCCGAGGAGCGCAGCTGCCGGCCGCTGCCGCCGTCCGGGCCCGAGCCCGGAGCTGCCGCCTCGCTCCCTCTCTCCTCCCCCGCGGGGCGGTGGCGTGCGCGGCCGCCGCGCTGCTGGCTCCGGGGGCCGGCTGCCCCAGCCTTCCCGGCTACGCGGGGAACCTGCTCRGCGGCGGGGCTGCGGCGGGGACGGAGGTCGGCCCTCTTCCCCCTTTCCCGGGGGCGGGCGCACCCAGAGCCGGCTCGGCGGCATCGCCGCCAGCCCCGGCGGCGGGTGGGGAGGAGGAGGCACCTCTCCGGCCCAGCACATCCCGCCCCACTGCCCCAGGATGGGGCCCGGCACGACCCAGCCCGCCCCTCGGGGCCGCGGGCGATGCCGGTCGCGCCGTGCCCTCAGACACGGGGCGGTGTTGGCCACAGCGGGGCACGGCTGGGCTGAGCACAGGAAGGAAAAGCGGTCAAGTTGAGACCAACTCCGGCGGGCGGGTCCCGGGGACCGAGGGGTGCGGGGGAAGGTCCGCGGCGGCCCCGGTCCCGGTCTCCGTCCCCGCCCCGGGCGGCAGCCGCGGATCTCGGAGCCGCGCTGCTCGAAACCGCCGTCGCGTCGTGTCGAGGGCGGCTGCTTTGGGCTGTAAATGTCAAAGAGCCCCTTTCTCGCAGGGTCACAGACCAGCGCCGGATAAAACCGAAAGTTACAGCGGGCGGACAAAAGGTTGTCCCTTCCTCCCTCCCTTCCCCTCTGAGGGAAGAGCCTTTTCCTGCGGTGGGGGCATCCCTCAACTTCCCAGCGTTGCCGGAGCTTCAGAGCTGTACGTTAGCGGTGGGATGTTCCGGGTCAGGTTTTGCTTATTTTTGCCCCGTGGGTTTTAGCTTAGCATTTAAGCTGTCAGAAGTAACATCCATAATGTAGCAAAATGAATTTAAACAAAAAAATSAGTTTTCAATGTGTGATGCTATGATTAAGCGATGATATCAAGCAATGCAGGTTTTACGCATTTATTGTATCTCGGTGGCTATGAGAAGTATTAGATTTAGCCTTGACTGGTTGATGTTTAACACGGAAGGTCGTTATTGACTTCACTCCGTCATTTCATTTCACACACCAAACATTTAATATTTTAAAAATTTGTGGATTTAGGCATCCTAGACACCACTGAAATGTGACTGTTGAAGTGACCCAATCGTTTCACATGACGAGAAGTCTGCTTCTTTTAGATGTCGAAAATCATTATCTATATAATATGGATATTTTTCAAAGCTTCTGACCGCTTACTGCAATTAATTTTTCTCTATAGTTATTCATGTGACCCTTGTACAGAGAACACCTTTTCAGCAATGAGTTTTATTTCTACTGAGTTTCTTGAGTATTGAGTTGTTTTGGAAAATCGGGATTAAAGTCACCTCATTAAAATGATGATTGATCMTTGTCATGATAATGCTACCATATGATATTGGTGACTTTTACTAAATTGCTGTTTCYCAGATTTTCCCCTAATTAGGGGATACTATAACAGTATTTGTTGAGGTCTGCCTGTTATTTCAAATCTTACAAATTACATTGCCTTTCACATCTTACAAACTACATTGTCATGTAGTGCTCATGTTAGCCAAAAAACTAAATGGTGTTGAAAATCTTTGTACTCACCCATGTCCCCAAAATGCAATTTGGAAARAAAAAAAAAGTTGCCATACATGTAAATTTAACCAATAATTTCTTTTTCATATGGAGAAGAGTGTGAGTTAAAATGCACATGCAGATATGTATCTACACAAAGGGCTTGCATGGTTATCACTTTATATTTCTTATAATGTAGTGATAGTTCTTCCACACGCAACTGCTCATGAATTTTAAAGTTTTATTTTTTAATATCTGCCAATTACACTTGGGAGGTAGGAAGAAAAAAATGAAGCTGTGTTGATTAAATTATTTATCCCTACTGCTGAAGTGAGTTTGAAGGCTCATAGAATGTATCTCATTTCTTGGCTCCTCTTTCTCCACTTCCCCCCTCAATTCTTCCTGGTTATTTCATCCATATCATCCTGCCAGCAACAATAAATTCACTTTTTTTTTTTTTTTCAAGTAAGAAAACTAAAGACAGATATTTGTGCTGGGTTTGCTATATGCATCAATTACATAAAATAAGCAGCATCTTTTTTGTGATAGAAGTTGATGGTACCTTCAATTTTCTGTATTCTTATTTTGTAGTTTTCTTTTTGCCTCCACTTTCAAACTAAGGAACAAATGAAAAGTTTAAATGTAAGTTGCTATGTTTGCAAAACTGCAATTTTAATAAATTTATACACTTCGTTGCTAAGATTTGTGGATATCAAGTTCTGCATATTTTGATCCTCTTGTTGTGAACAGTTTTCTGCAAATGTTTTCTATTTTTTAAAAAAAATTGTGACATAGATCCTTCTACAGTACACAATTAGCATTCAATAGTGTTAAACTTCGTGTGTATTTGCTTCCTATTAAAAATTCAAGAAAAACATGGAAAGGGTTTGCATTACTGTTGAACTTGATCATCCTAGGTCTTATGGATGATCTGTTAAAGCTTTCAATTCCTGTAATCTGCAATYTGTTATGGAAAAAACAGTAATTGATTTGTTTTCTCTAAAATGCTATGTGTCAAAAGTAAACATGGAGCTTGCACAACTGYGATTTTGGCTAGAACTGCAGAAACATGTAAGCAGGAAAAAATCGCATTGAATTATTCATTTGGTTCACTTACCCATCAGCTTTTCCAAATCCAGACATTCCATATAGTACAGCATTTTATTTATGCAGTCCAACATTGGGGTTTTCTATGC
>NW_026623568.1:117549-124843 GCF_030028575.1 Malurus melanocephalus
TTTTTTTGCTGAACTGCTAGAGAAGCATGGAATCAGTGGGGATTAGCACCTTTTAATCTACTACATCTGCAGTGGGTCATCCAACACTGCAGAACTCTCATTACTCTCTATTGCTGTATATGATTAAATGACTGAAAATATTGAGCGTTGCCCTTGAAAATAAAGCCATATGTGTTGGATCAGCAGCTTCTGAAGACTTCATGTCTAAACTAATCTTTCCCCTCGATAACTTTAGCCCTGGAATACGAGAGAGAACTAGCATGTTATATGATGTAAGTTGAAATTGAAGTGTGGGAGCATTTGAACTGCATCATTATAGGAATTATGGCGTCCCACAATATGCTATGTCTTAGGAGTAGTTCAACATCTTATTAGCCTCTCCATTAGAATGGAGAGTATGTCTTGAACATACTTACTTTTGTGACTGATGCTTTTCTGTAAGCTGGTTTCATATTGACTAGTAAACTTAACTACATCATCTTGTTGATAGTTGCTAAAGGTATTGAAATTAGCAGATGTTGCTTTGCATCTTTRAACACTAGCCAATATAAGTAAGCACCATTTTTTTGCATTCATTTGGTCATATTATGTGTTTATTGCTAATTTCCATGCTGCCAATATTTAGGGTATCTTATGTCTGTCCAACTCAAAATTAAACTTTGTCCTCTCTCTTTGCAATTACATGAGTATGGTGAAATACCTGTGTAATTCATTTAGTCATGATTTAGCTATGAAAGGACATACCTAATATGTTTCAATTCAGACTTCTATTTCTAATGTAGTGTATAGTTCTCCAGTATTTTCTTTCCAAATATTATTGAAGGGAGGAGTTGAGTGAGTTCGTCGTGATTAATATGTTTCATTGAACCTTATGAAGGCCTGGATCCTGCAAACAACAGCCCGYGCACTTCACTGTGAGCCTAAAAGTGCCTGTGACATCACCAGGATCAGCATGGGCAGGATCAGGGCCAAAGCAGGATCAGGATAACACTTGGAGGTTACCATCTGAAGAGGATGAAATACAGCAAGCCTCTAAAACACCTAATGTATCAAATGCACGCGTTGGTGAGGAGATACATTTTTTTCTCAAATATCTGCACTTCGTTCAAGCAGAATTTCCCTATTAATCTCACTATGCTTTAGCCATAGTGCTAAAATAGCTTCTCGAGAAAGGACAGAGTTGTTTTGTACATATTTTAACAACATGCTCTCACAAAAATGCTCCCCAATCCACTCAAAAACCCTTATGAGGAGGGTGAGGTTATTCAGAGAAATAAATGAAAAATTATGCTTTCAAAATCTCCATTAAAACAATATTTTTTCATCAACTTCCACATATTGAGGACTGTTTCTTAACTCCCTAAAGCTAGAGTCTTTTAGCAGTCTTAAATATAAGAAACCTACTCATTAAGAACACTTATTGTTCCTCAAAATATTCTAACTAATATAAACATGTCAACTCACTTATTATTTAAGGAAGAAGAGGTGATATCTGTGTCAGGAAAAAACATGATACATAGATCTTTTGACCTTTAAAATATTTTCCCACCATCAGTCTGAACCTTTTTTTTTTTTTAACTGGTGTAACATTGTCATTCTAGAACACTATGTTTTATCTAGGGAAAATTTGCGTCTCTTATTAAGAGCAGCAAATCACTCCAGTTGTCCTCTTATTTGAATTTGAAAATTTGACCTACATCACCTACTGCCCTTCCTGCTTTTCCCTACTAGTTTTTAGGCCAGCTCTAGAACAGAATATAAAGAAGTGGATTCTTTGTGGTATAATGCTAGTGTCCCTGAAATGAGAAAAGCTATAGAGATAGCATATACTCTTGTAATTYCATAAATATGCAATCAAATTGTTGRAAGAGAAATATTAGCTTGTGGAAATATCTGTTTATCTGAAAGGAATATTACTAGAAATTTTTCTTGAGAGTTGAAATAGATTTTGCCTTTTGGAAATGTCATCATTTATARAACATTGGTGCCTTTGAAAAGTACATAAAAAATTACAGTATATCTATTAGGGTAGTGACAGTGTTGTCTCTTAAGACTTCCTAATTTTAGATGAGGCAAGGGAGCTATCTTTATTACCTGACATTTATGAATCTTCACTCTTTTAGTTGATGGAAAATAATTATTTTGTAAAATTAAATAAAACTTTCAGGATAAAAAAATGGGTGGTTTTACTTACTTCTTTTTAAGGTCAATATGATTTTAATGGGGTTATGCCATGTGTACAGGCCTACTAAGAGAGAAGTTACTGTGATCAACATAGTTCTGTCTTATTTTCAATAAATATTTCTTGTTTTCTTCTGTAAATTATTTGCAGAAATAAACTGGCCTCAGTTTTCACTTCATTTTTTTAAATAACCTTATCAAAGGGAACAATTAATAAGTGCAGAATCCTTACTAGCCCTCTGAAGCACAGACAAGTTTATGCCATAATGCTTGCCATTTTCACCTACCCTTCAAGACATTGCTTCTTTAAATAGGTAAAAAATGACAGCAGGTATGTTGGACAACAGTTTTCTCATTATATTCTGTGAATGCATTTATTCTGTGTTATTAGTCCTTAATTGTAACAATGAAATTATATAACCATTTATCTTGGCAAGCCCATTATTTATAATCTGTACATTAGAAAACTGCATGGATCTGCATGGATGTTTTTTCCTACATGTACTATTCAAATTTTTGACATGGGGGATAAGAAACTTTTTTTACGTTAATCTATAGCTAACCTAATTCAGCCTTTGTAGGCAAACTGTATCTCAACGTGGTAAAAAAMAATCCTCTCTCCTTCACCCTCTATCCCCACCCCCAAAATTCAGTTCTTCATTTGTTTTGTTCACCACGCTGCATTAACACAGTTTTCCCTTGTGTGCATCTGCCAGTGTACAATTTAGCCACGGGCATCTGTAGACCTTGTGGTGATCAGTATTGCAGGCAAAAGCCATATGTGTTTAAATAAAAAAAAAAATCTCTTTATTTCATTTGCTGTTTTAACTGGATGGATAACTTCTGTGCCTCAAGACAGAGGAAGAGAAAATACAGAAATAATTAATTGCCTCTATTCTTGAGGCAGTTTCATTTTCCCTCTCCAATATGGAATGCTTGTCAGCTTTCCTGATAAATGACTGCATGTATTTGCATAGATTTTACATTAACACAAAAATTAGTTTTATTTGTGAAAAACTATTTTACATAATAATGCAAAATCTAGCATTATTGATTATGTTTCCAAACTTGAGAGACTGGAGAAATGAGGCTTTTTTCAGGTTTGCATTTTAAAATTCTTTTTGGTTTCTGTTGGTTGGTTGTTTTGTTGTTTTGTTTTTTGGTTTTTTTTTTTTTTTTTTTGTTGGGTTGTTTTTTTTTTTTTTTTTTTTCATGTCAAGGTATATTACATTTTAGCTTTATATTTTGTTTTTCTAAAAACAACCAAGTCAGGGTCTCTTAATGTTTGTAAACCATTTATGCAGTCTTTCTTAGATTGAATTATTGATGGTGGTATGAAAACAACTTTTTTCATAGGCTTCTACACGTTCCATTTGTTAAATACATACTTGAATATGAATACATTTGCAAAATTTCATGGAAATCTTTTGAAAAAAGTATTGCATCAAATGTAGCTATTAAAGACTATGAGCATATACTTCAAGTTTCTTAAGCTGCTATTAAAATAATGCTCCACCAGGTATTCTTTTACAGCATTAATGTACTGCATTAGCTTGTATTTCGGTGTAGGAATATTTTTTCCCCTATATCTAGTAACCTGTCTTTTTAAAGTMATTAGGCACCCCTAGCATGGAGTGACAGTACTATACCTCTGGTTAAAAACTATTTTATTCACGATTTGTCATGTCCATGAATAAAATCCACAAATCAATCAGTCTGAATTATGTCTGAAGGAAAATATACTGCCCTAATTTTGAGCCAATTATGGTTATTTTCAAGTTACATGAATTGGATATTTGCTCATAGAATAAACCTTGTTGTCTATAGGCAACCACTAATTGTATATCAGCCAGCTCTCCATGCTGG
The DNA here is from genome assembly GCF_030028575.1 of Malurus melanocephalus. Lineage (NCBI taxonomy): Eukaryota > Metazoa > Chordata > Aves > Passeriformes > Maluridae > Malurus > Malurus melanocephalus. Next base: position 121,597 of record NW_026623568.1, read on the forward strand.
AAAAAATACAGATGCATTCACTGCTGTTATTTCATGCTCTATAGCGGGAAGAAAATATTGCTCCTTATGAAACATGCTATACTTGATTGCAACTTAAGGCAAAGGAGTGCCTTTGTCACTTCTTAAATCTGGGACACCCTAGGTGCCAGCTGTCACTGCTCAGCTAATGATGACAAATGCCCCTCTCTATGCAGATTGCAGAGCTTGCAGGCTGCTATGAAAGGCAGCCAGATTACCTTTCTTCAGATAGTAACTTAACCTTTTAAACTTAGGTGTCAGAATGAAATTATTAGCTGGGATAGTTTCAATATCTGTTTCTTTAAAAAGGAAAAGAAAATGAAAAGAAGGCAGTGACTTCAAATAATACCATAGCACTCATATTCACAAATCGTTTTTGCTTGTCTGTTCTTTTAAAAATAGGAAATTGCTGCCACTGTGCCTGTGAGCACTCTATGAAGTTTGCTGGCATTGAATGCATGAATGCTGAAGCTGACCTCTCAGTTGCACTACACAGAAATGGGGCCAAGTGAGACAAATTCTGTCCTTGCTTACATCCACACAGTGTTACTTATGCACAGATCTGACAGATCACAGGTTAATGGATGCTATTTGTAATAGACCTTAATTGATCCTAGGTATTGTGGATATACTCAGCTCTCTCTGTGACAGCCATGTTACCGCTCTTAGTCTATGAACTTCAGCTGGTTTCCACTCCGTCAAAATAACTGGGTGTGTATTTTGCGGGTTGAGTGGTTTCACAGAACTTCATGTCACATGGTTAATATTACTAATTTAAATATATTCTACAGTCAGAGTTTTGGAGTTACTTTCTGGGTTTTCTTGGCAGTGGCTAACAGATGTGGAGATATTACACAGTTCTTTAACAGCACATCAGAAACATAACACAGTACAAGCACTGAATATGCCACCTAAAGGTGTAGAATACTTTTTTGAGTGTGTGCACATACATCTGTCTGTATTTTTCTGTGAGTGTATTTTCACACTTGAATACAAAAATGAACAGACATGGGGGCATTCTTACAATATGTGTACACATGTGCTATCCTACACATGTAACATCCAAACAATATCTATTTCCATGTTTATATTAAAGTACTGACATATATGAGCATGTTTGACTAGAACATTATATTTGCCATTGAATCAGTCTGTACAGTGAATTGCATATGAATATCTGTTTCCCTTAGAGCTAGAGCATATTTTTATTACAGTAAACAAGTACTTAAACCAGTATTTTTCAAGAACACRTCTCCATAGGAGTGGGCAATAATAGAAAACTACAGAAAAGATGGGGAAAGACTTTTAATGAGATGGCCAGGAACACTATGCTGTATGGATGGAAATAGGTAAATAGCAAAAATAGGAGGAAAAAATGTGCATTTGATATGAGATTGAAATGTTCCAGACAAAAATAGTTATTGTGATTTGTAGAAAGAGTCATTGTGATTTGTAGAAGAGGAAGAAAAAAATGTACAAGTTTACACGCAGAAAGTTGAGATCAATGTTGCAATGATTGCAAAGTAGTTGAATCTGTAGTGGTCATTAAAGGAAAGGTAATCTAATCCATGAACATTATATTAATTATTAGTATTTTCTCCAGAAAACTGCTGATACGGGTGTTCTTAAAGAGCTTCAGTCAGTGCATATCTCTTTTGGTAATACGATGTGTGAAAGAGAGATGGTGGTTAATATTATATTAGAAATGTTTGCTGTTGAAGTTTGGGGATGAGCATTTGTTTTTGCCTGTGCATAATTATCTTAAATTTAACATCCTGTTTTGTTTTGTTGTACTGTGTTTTTTTCTGTAAGTCATTATGTTTAAAGTATTTAAAACTATATATTTTATTATTTTGAGCAAGTGTAGCGTGGTCTGTGAAATACAAAAGACAAAGATCTAGTGTTTCAAACTCAGTTTTCTCAGCTTATTGGTTCAATAGGCATCAAATGAAGTCCAATGCCTTTACAAAAGAAAGGTTCCTTGTTTGGATTTGCCCCATCTGTGTCATCTGGTGGCTTATGCAATAGGAGGTGTTATCACATGAATCCAAATGCACAAGCCAGTTGTTTTATGGACTCTTTCTGTGCTTGGAGGAGTTTATAAGTTGCCCACTCTATTGTGTGTCACTCCCAGATGACACGTGTGCATTCTGCTGAGCATATTTTGGGGGTAATTATAACTAATGAAGCCTGGTACACAGCTTGTTCACAGAGTGATTTATTCTGCTCCTGTCTGATTCCTGAGAGTTCTGTAAAATGGTTACATTGTGCCCTCCACTTTGGACATATATGGGAGCATGTGGTATTGAGTCCATCAGAGAAAATTTGCTATTCAGTGTACCACAGACTAATTACAAAGATACTGGCTGGGTACATCTGTTTAAAAATATAAAGTCAGATTGAAATTATAAATGGGATCTGTGACTTTAAGGATATTGACTTTTGTATGGCTCTTATTTAGTAATTTACTCTTTCCAGACTTGCAGTAACCCACTTAGATGTACTACTGTTAAATGGCTCAGGGTTCCTCTGAACTCCATAAATTAAGGTTAGGTTCACTTCGTACCTTATAACAAAGCAGATTTTATTAGCAATTTGAGTTTTGGTAGGTGATGATATTTCATAGAAAGATGGGTTTAAAAGTTGGGAAGAAAATACATGTAGCTTTGCAGGTTTCGTAAAACAACAACAAAAAATCATTACTGAAGGCTGGGTGTCAACCTTTATTTAACCTTAACTCTATCATTCTCACTCTAATTTATTCTGATTTACCAGTCTCTCAGGCAGGTAAATCCACTGACATTAGTGGGACTCATCTACTATACAAGAAATATTCATGCAAGTTTTTGCCAGGATGATTCTAAAAATCTTTTTTTTCCAAGATGCTAACATGCCTCTGAAGTCACAGAGTAATGGTGTGCACAGAAGCTTCAGGGTTTGTCATTTAATCTACCCAATTCACATCTATCCAAGGAGGCTGGATGGTTTTACAAGTATCTTAGCATCAGTGGTCAGTGATAATAGTCTTCAATTATATCTGTCTTAAGTTATATCAGTTTTTTCCATCTTAACTGTTCACTTTGCTTCCAGATTTGAAAGACTAGCACTTTATTTTTTTCAGTATTTCAACAAAATTCCTTCCTTCCTTCCTTCCTTCCTTCCTTCCTTCCTTCCTTCCTTCCTTCCTTCCTTCCTTCCTTCCTTCCTTCCTTCCTTCCTTCCTTCCTTC
>NW_026623568.1:125293-127781 GCF_030028575.1 Malurus melanocephalus
CCTTCCTTCCTTCCTTCCTTCCTTCCTTCCTTCCTTCCTTCCTTCCTTCCTTCCTTCCTTCCTTCCTTCCTTCCTTCCTTTCAAAAAAAAAGCAAAAAAAGCAAGATGCTAACAATTATAATACTGCTTGTAGGAATGGGAGAAGGGATAAATACTTTTTTTGATATACATTTAATACAAAGCATTTTGTAAGGTTGGAGAGCAACTGACTAGAAAATACAGTTTACATCCTTCCTACTGACTGAGTAGCAAAATAGTGTTACTGAGAATAACTTATTGTTTTAATCTGTTTTTGTGACAGCCTGGGATGTCTCAAGACAACATTAGCATCATTGGGGGTGAGAAGATATCTCTGGCTCTGAGGAGTGAATAGTGAAAGATAACATTCCTTAGCTATCATGTTAGGCAAGAGGATGTGGTCACTGCCAGACCTGAAGTTTACCTGTGCACTAACCTGTCCCAATAGTGATGTTCATAGTATTGATAGCATTTTTCAAAATCAATAGGATTTTGAATCACTGGGAAAGGAAACAAAATAGAATTTGCACCTAATTTTAATCTTGATAACCATGCTATGGTTATTTTAATATTGATAATCATGAAAATARAAGTGTCAGAAGATCTGATACTTGTTTCATTTTTATTGCTAAATTTGTGTTGGTTGCAGTGTTAAGTACCCAAGATGATAACCATCAGAAGGTAGAGGTGCTGTTTGTAGATGATGAGTGTGAYTATACCTGTACATTATACGTGTGTTGAAACATATAATTTGAAAATTGGCTGATTTGCTGAGAACAATGGTATCATAAAGTAGCAGTTACGCTCCACTTGTTTTAAATAACCAGAATTTGGTTTTGGTCTTTATGCTTTGTTTTGAACTTCCTCCATAAACAAAAGTTCTGAGGACAATTTTTACATGATGATTTATAGTGATATAAGGTCTGACCTGCGTTTGGCTTCACTGATGATACAATTTTAATAGTTTTTAACTTTTGTGATGAAGCACATAATAGCTGGTTGCCATGCCAGATATTACAAGAGGTCTGCTCAGTTGTCAGCACATACTTAGAATTGAAATCCTTAAATAGGATACATGTCACAGATGAAAACAAGGATTTTGCCTGTTTTGTAAGGTTTTTTTTTTAGGTTTTTAGTGTATATTTTGTCAAAGAACTGTGACAAAGTGCAATAACTTGTATATTAGAAAAATGAGGCCTAAAATTGAACAGTTGTTTTCCTTGGAGAAAGATTGTCACAGATTTAAAGACTAGTTAACTGGAATTATGGGTTTGTGCTATTCAAATATTGCAGTTGTCAGTTGTAAGTGTTTGCCACTAAGTAATCTACTCATGTTTAGCCAGAGTACAATTGTTCTATATGATTTTAAACATTTAATAAAATATTTAAGACTAATGATCCAAATGAAGCTCTAGCTAAAGTTATGACACTGATTACATCAGATGTATTTGGGGGTCAGTGAAACTTACATATCAGTCATTCTTTTGGGCTGACCAAACTTTYGATTCAGGAACTCATGTCTTATTTGGCCTCTGGAAGACTTTGTTTCACAGCAGAGTGTGGCCTTCCAAAAGCTGGGAGTTGCAGAACTAATCTACAGTTCCCTGTACTGCTTTGCTTTCTTCTGTAAGCTTCATTCATTTTGTTTCCATTTATTTTTTTTTTTCTACTTTACACGAATTTTTTTATAGGAATGACTAATTAAGCCACCTCGATTCTAGAAACATCCTTATGCTAATGAATATGATATGCTTATCAGGCATGGGTAGATGAAAACAGTGTTTCATATTAGGAAACATGAAGTATTTAGGAAATAGTAGGAAATAGGAAGTATTTAGGAAATAGTAGTAAAGCAGTACTCATTAGAACCTGCAATGATAACTGGCAAAAAATGGAAACTAGAGGCTGAGGTGCTTTTGGGACATTAATTTCCTACCTGGTTAATCTCACTGGTGTTGGCAGCAGACTTTTGTTTTTTCTGGTAAGACATTGCCTTTCACTTTCCCTGGTAGTCTCCCATATTTGTGGGGCCTGGCTGCCTAGGTGGACTGTCCGTTTTCTAGAAGTTCTGAAAAAGTGCTGAGAAAAGACTGTTTGCCATATTCCATATGTGCTGATCYGTCAAACAGTGGATGTGTTGGACTGCTTCTAAGACATTACTAAATGCATAAGGAATTTGAACGCCAACTTCACACTGATCCTGTGGTAATGTGTGTGCCATGCACTCAAAACTATAGGGATTCCATTAAAGCCTAAATTTTTATATCAATTTATTGAAGTCTGTACAACTCTGTGGAATAGAAAAAATAAATCATAAACAAGAAGACAAGCAAAAAATATGCGGTGCTTTGATTAGAAAAAAAAAGTGACTGAGCTGAAAGATCAGGGCAAAGAGATCAAAGAGAATGAATTTAAAATGGAATACATGAAAACTTTTCAGGCAAAATAATTTTTAAACTGTCCAGTAATT
>NW_026623568.1:127830-131841 GCF_030028575.1 Malurus melanocephalus
AAATCCAAAGAGGAAATCAGGACAGAGGACAAATTAGGAAGGAAGAAGTAGTTCTTTGCTTAAAGAAGTTTCAAGTAAAGTAGTAATTGTAGGGCTTTCTTGTAGGACATAAAGATAAATATCATACTAAGCAGAAAACCTAACTTTCAAGGGTATATRCTAGTACACCTAAGCACAGTTGGCCTATGTGGTAAATCTGATGTGAATATGCTGTAAAATGTCAGCATCCTCCAGAATTACTCTTGCTTGAACTGAGCCAGCCTCAATGTAGTTGCTGCTTTTGTGGGCAGAAGTCATTGCTTTGTGAAAGCAAGTAAGGTAGTTTTCCAAGAGCTGCTTTCCAGAGCCCCAGACAGTGACAGCAGTCTCTTCATCATCCTTCACTGACCTAAAGGTTAACCTGTCCAGAGCCTTGTGAAGTCTATACAGTAAAGGAAAGCTTTTTTAGTATGGGAAACAGAATCTATCTGAGAGATATCCAGAAGAATCCAGAAGTTGTGAGGGGACACATGTAATGAAGTTCATGGTAAATCTTTAGAAGTKTAGATAATTATACTGACACCTTGGCTGGTATTTCTTTACCTTCTAAATCAAGTCCTAATGAGAATGACTGAACAAGACCTTTGTATATGCATAAACTGCTAAACTTGCTTCTTTTGCATGATGCTGTATGTTCTTAAATGAATGTTATTAAACATGGAATTTGGGAGGGCTGCCTTCACAGGCCTGTGCTATTTGTTACCCGTCTTGTTTAATATTTATAGAGTGGCACACATTTGCTATGTTGCCTTAGAGAAATAAAAATTACATTATTCTGGCCTCATTTTGCAGTCTAGTTTTGGCAAAAGCAAGAAATTGTGAAAATAAATAGAAAGAAGATATAGTGGAAAAAGTAAAAAGGACCTAATAAATAAAGATGGCTACTATATCATATAGGAAGCTGGTATATCTGCTTTTTTAAAAAGTATAAAATGGCATTTCTAGAAGGACAGCAATGTAGGAAAGAAGTTCTGTTCAAGGGTTAGGACTGGGAGAAGCACAAGTTGAAAGACAAAGGTAGAAGGTGTGAGACTTGGATTTCCATTTGATGTTTGTTCAGATTGGTTGAGGCTGCTGAGAATTCAATCAGAGGTATTTGAATGAGATGCACRGATAGTACAAGGGGGATATTTCACTCTTCCTGTTCCCAGGCAGTTGAGTTGAGGACCAAAGGGTAGGCAAACTTCAACGTAAACTGACTGAATCAAACAGTAATGGTCTAAATGTTTCCCAGAAATGCACAGTTCAGTGCATGGACACAATACACTCAGCTGCAGAATTTGCATGTATATAGGAATGTAGGCTAAATCTCCAGCCAAGAAAACCCAACAAAAATTCTTGGCAATCAACGGCAGGAAGATGATGGCATTGGTGTAACATGATAATATGTTATTTTTTWAAACATGGCTGCAGTAACACATCACATCACCTTGTTGCAATATCAAGCCTGTAATGGTACTTTCTCACTCTTTTTTATGCACACAGTGCTACAGTGGGTCTTCAGCTTTGAGATGTGTAGCACTAATGTACCTGAGCCTTCCTTTTGTCATTTCTGGACTCATTTTTAAAAATTGCCGCTTCAGCCTAATTTTACTGTTTTAGTGTGGTGTTTCATTGATACTCGGTGACATATCAGAAAGTTTGCTCRTATTTTTTTAAGTGTTTAATGAAAGATTGATTCATCTCTTTAGTCATATAGACTGCAGAAATGTTCAGAGCTCTTCATAAATGCTAGGCTGATAGTCTATCTCAATGCAGAAGTGCAAAATTAATTATTTATATTTCTTGTTTAAAGAAAATGTTCTTAACTATGGATTTTCCCTTTGAACAGCAAAAAGCATAAGCTTTGAGTAGAAAGTTTAAAGAGCTAATTATAATAGTCAGACATAAGTCCCCACAAAAACAGAAGTATAAAATTTCTGTATGAAATACCACTGAAATTCAAAGGGGATGAAATTGTGGCATAAAAGCTGACTGATTTTATGATTTTTGTGTGACCCTAATAATAAAAGGCAGCTAGTTTTATGATTTTTTTGTGACCTTAGGCAAAATAATTCTTTGCATATAGGAAGTGGTTAGTTCTGCACAAGTACAATGTTTCAGGTTTCTGCTTAGCTGACTCATAGTAAAAGTATGCAAATTGGTGGGGGTTTTTATTTTTTGTTGTTTTGCTATATGAATGAGGAAAATAAGATGCAGTGGCTGTAACTCCAGTTTTTAAACCTGTTSTTTTATTAATTGTAATTATTAGGTGGTTGTTAATCTGGCTAAAAAAGACACACACAAAAATGGTTTTGTGATAAGAAAGCAGCTTTGTCTCAAATAAGGGACATTGGATGTATTGCTCTGCACAGTACATCTCACAGAGGAGCATAGGATCTGTTTACCTGGTTGAAATTCAAATTGTTTTATTATGGTGTCAATTCTTTGGTTTTGGCAGCACTTTTAAAGTGTCTATACACAAAAGGACTACCACGGTGAGTGAATGCTAGTGTTGACACCACCTAACAAGCAGGGATTATGTGTTTACAGAAGAAGTAATATGATAGGTCAAGTATAAGAGGCACTTCTCAAGAGCACTTCACCACATAATGAGTGACTGACTAGAAAGTGCAGAGCTGCCACTCTTTGGCTTCRTTTTGGTGTTGGTGCCTACCTCTCTCCTCCAAAGCCCTCTTGATCATGTTCAGCTGCTCTGTTCTCATGTGGTGAATAATAGTAAAGCTGCTTTTCTGTCTCATTTTTTCTTGCTAATTTACAAATTCAAGCCATTTTTTATTTGCTATCCTTATTTGCTATTCCCGTTTGTCAAGGCACTGTTCTCTTTTTTGCCTCAGGCCTAGGAACTAATTTGAGCTTCTATAATTACTTCATGTTTTACACCTGTCTGCATATCATGTACCCCTTGTCTCCATGCTTAAGCTGTATATTTCCTTGGAAGGAGGAAAAAAGAAAAGAAAGAAAGGCTAGTTTTCATACACAAGGAATACCCAAGTTTCTCCTTGCAGTCTTCCTACAGGAGAAACACAATTAAACTGTTGAGATGTTCTCAGCAATGCAACTGACCTTTTGGGTTCATGAAGGACAAATGAATGCTGTCTGTTCAGACAGTTTGTGTTAAATCATTGTTGAGCAAAGAGCCCTGAGCTTTGTTCCTCTTGAATGAAGCAATGGTTGTAGTCATTTTAAAATCATTAAGAGCCTGAATGCACAGTATCATTCTACAGTGTTTGTTCTACAGCTGCTCTTCTGCTTTAATAGCAGCTTATTAAATTTGGGTCAAGCACACTCTGAAGAGTATAACAATGAAGAAACTGTTCAAAAAGTTACCTGTTTAAAAAAAGGCAATTGATTAGATTTTTAACTTAAGTGACAGCTGCAATTCATTGCCTGTTCTTTGTGGTGTCCTGCAGCCAGAGTGGAAGCCTTTTGTAATTTGGTCTTCATTTTGTAAAAGCTTTCTTGAATAATCCAGGGTTGCTTTCCACTCTGAGACTGCCTCAATCCAATTAGGAGTTTAACAAGGGTCAAATTAAGGAGACTTTACACTTCATGTTTGCATCATTAGCCATAAGACTGTTTTGTGTGTTCACAACTGTGTGTCGAGGGAGGAGGGGAGGCTGCAAGATGGGGCAGACACAAAGCTGTCATCCACCATGTGGTGCATCCCACCACTGAATGAAGGCACAGCAGGCTAGAAACAACATTTCCAGTTGTCTTTTGGGGCTGTCGTCATGTGGATTTCAGCTGGTACATAGCTGTTTGGGGTTACAGGTGCTAGCTGGAGATGAGGAAGAAGAGCGCGTTCTGCATCTCGTCTTTTCTCTCCTGGTAGTCTATTGTTATCGGACAAATGACTGGGAAGAGATGAAACTAGAAATCTCTTGAGCATTCATTATTTTTGATGAGATGACAACTACTCCAGTTCCTTGTTCTCACTACTCATGCTGTTTCCTGGTTTTTTTTTTTTTT
>NW_026623568.1:132628-180883 GCF_030028575.1 Malurus melanocephalus
GTCCACTGAATCTCATTTGTTGAGATTTTACCTTCAACAGCAAATTGTGCATAATATATGGTGATTACATTTAATGTAGTCTGCTTTTTTAATCTTTTTTTTTTTTTTTTTTTTTTTTTTTTTTTTAGTCAATCAAATCTTTGCTACATTTAGGCAGGAATACCTGGCCATAAGGTTTTGGACACCCATAAATAATTACATTTTTAAAATGCTTAGCTCTCAGTGGAATATTAATATGATGTATCTGATGAACATAAGAAGAAATAATTTAAAACTTGTTCTGTCAACCTCTTTATCAAAATGGAAATGTATTTTTTGTTTGGATTGCAGTGTGCACAGTGACTGGTGAAATAAAAATCTTGACTATCCAATCTTTTTCATAATTATGCCTCCTGTGGTGATTTTGTTTCTTCAAAACCAATGCCTAATTTTGGAATAAGAGGGTTCAAATAGTAACAAATTGTGTGAGGGGATGCATTTTGTTAGGTTTTTATTTTTTTCCTTTGTTACCTCAACTTTTAAGGCTTTTGCATTTATTAGTATAATGAATTAAGTCATTGTGAATTGTATGATAAAAGCTTATTTGAAGATATTTGGGCTGTTCTGAATTCTTGATAGCCAAGAGGATCAGGATAATAAGAGATTCCAAATGCCTCTGATTTTGGTTTTTTATTAGTCAGTTTTTACTTCAAGGAGAATCCAATCACTTGAATATAGAAACATTTATTCCAAGTATTTATGCCATGTCTCAGTAAAATAGAGTATCAAAAGGTATTTTAATATTAAAGAAAGCTTCCATCACTGATTTGTAATGCGTTAGTCTTCCTGACTGGCCGTTTTGTGTATCTGTTCTACACATACCAGTTTATTGTTTTCTTAACATGGTTATCTTCAGAATGGTACTTAATTTTATAATTTCAGCATCCTGCCTGAAAAGATGCCCTCTACAAAATTTTAACAAGCTCATATGAAGAATCATAGTGGTTATGWAATAATTACACTAATATGAAATCTATTTTATGGTCTGCTATTTTGTGCTTGACAGGCTGAAAAGTGATTTATTCATTCTTCAGAATGCAACGAGTGAACACCATCTCTGCTAAGTAAAAGTCCCATTTGCTTTCCCAGTAGATCCTTGTACTATAGTTTTTCATATATGCTTTGGAGCATAAGTGGTCTGCAACAAAAAGATTTCACAGCTGCAGTGACAGAATTCACAGGCTGAAAGAAAAGTGGGTTTATATTTGGTGAACATTGCAGTCATTAGTTCCTGTTTATCTTTCAGAAAAAATGTGATTAAAAAAAATAATTTCAGTATTTCAGTAGTGTGTTTTACAAATGTACATTTGGGCATTTGTATGTAAAGAAGAGAGAACCTTTATGCTSTTGGGAAGTTAGCAGAGAAGTGTAATATCACAAACCTTCTACCCTCTCTATCAGGATTTATATAGCTGTAAGAGAAAATATAACAGCATGATTTATGCATCCACGTAGGTTTCTGGGAGATCACCCAGGCACTATTTCATGCCAGTGTCACAGAGATCTGAAGGTGTGAATGGTAATCAGACTGTTCAAGCAAAGCCTGAAAACTTCTGTCACCTACAAAGGTTGGAACTTTAGATAAACAGGTTCAGAACTTACATGAAATCAAGAATTAAATATTTTTTCCTTTACAGTAAGTCTGTATTTCATAAATTCTAAAAAGCAAAGAGCTTTGAGGGCTGCTAATCTAAACTTTGAGATTTCCTGTAATGGTGTGTGCATTTTAACTGCTGTTTAGTGTTATACAAATGTTTTCCTCATTTTAAAAAACTGTTTGTGTTGGTGCAAAACATAATGTCTATCGTATATGTCTATCTATATTGAAATAAGTAATTTTTCTTGTAACAAACCAAAGACCTTTTTGTTTTGTTTTTCCTTCTTACTTATAAGGTACAAAGTCATTTTTACTATAAAAGTAACTTCATTATAAAACTGATTACATAGTTATCCAGAGAAGTCAGAAGCCAGCTTTATTCCTTTTCGAAGGGCCATCTTCACTTTTTGTGTATAATGAATTTAGTTCTATTGAAAGATGCTGGATTGACAGCCCCGAAGACCAAAGTCCTTTATTTATGCATGAGCAGCAACAGTTCCGCCTTTCCCACACTTCCCTCCTGATACGCTTCACCCATGACCTGAAGGATCCCCCTTAAGGGTGACAGTTTAGTAGCCTTTGTACCCATTTACTCTCTAGTCCTCTGCTGAGAGTGCCAACAAGAATGCCAGGGTGTGGTGCCTTTTTGCTCTGAGCATTTGATAATTGCCTTTCAGCTTGCAGTGGACATCTCATTTTCCATAGATTATTGAARAGCAGTCTGAGGGTGATAGCTTTCAGGCTCTTTGGGGTGATGGCAAAGCAGAGGTCTTAAAGTAATTAAAGGCAAGACCAGGATTTGGTTCAATTATTGTATGTACTCCAGTAAATTAGTTTTAAGGTCCCTAGTCCATTAACAATTTCCTGACTGAGCTAGTCCTCTAGGACTTTTACAGCACTACTAATGTTTTTCAAACCCTCTATTTACTCTCTGAAAAGAAGGAATTGCTTTCTGCAAGTACAGGTCACAAATAGCCCAATTTTCTTCTGGCTACAAATGCAAAGCATAACTAATTTGATAGTGGACTGTACAAAGTTTAATTCAACTCAAAGACCTTATGGTATAAATGAGTACATTTCTGATCTCATTTATGATAAACTAATTTTAAATTCCATTTCAGTTATGCTAGATACGCATGTGGGACTAAGCACAAGATTTGGTTCTCTGTGTATCTTTTGTACTGGATGTATGTCATTGGTCATTTATGAGACATAGGATACAAATGTGCATGCAGAATTATAATGATAAGATGGTGTAGTGCTAACAGAAATTCTTTTTTTTTCCCTGTAATAAACATATTTCTGATGTTTTGCATCAGCAATACATTTATGTTGGAAATATGTGCATCTGAGCTGCAATTCAGTTGCCCACTTTCACATGTATTTTGAGAAAAATGAACCAGGAGTTTGATTTTATATTGCTAGTTATTCAAGAAAGTAACACATACATGCATTTAAATTTGAAAAAAAAAGACATTAGAAAAAGAAGGAAAAGAGTGACTGTTGACTTTTGCTAAATGCGCTTATTTTCAGTATTCAGTTGAGTGTTGGACTATTCCAAACTCTAAATAAGGTCTGTGCATATGAAAAGCTCCACATGTGAATTTATTTTAGAATCCTTAATGGATAATTTAAATGTTTGCATAAGATAATTCAGTTATATATATATACATTAAAGTCATTAAATGAAAACCATGATTCTCTATTTCACAGTATAAAAGCCTACATTGTATACACACAGCTTACATGCAAAGCCCTCATCATGCTGCTAAAGGTTATCCATGGCTCTTGGGCAGGGAAAAAGCTTCAATTTCAGCCTGATTAATTCATATTTGTCAAAATTATTGTGTTCTTAACAACCTCTATTTAAAACAAGCCAAAGTTTGAAATGAAATTATCTCACAGTAATTCAAGTTTGTAAAATATTTTTCATCCACCAAAAATAATTTAAAACAACAGCCAATCTATTTATGAATAAGTTATTCAGAAAGAAAAAAAGTAGATGGGAAAAAAAAGTCTTAAAGTTATTATCTCAAGGGTTGAGAGCTCCTGAAAAATACATTTAATTTGAGAGCATCATTTCATAAAGTTGTTTACAATACCAAATAATTTGTTTAAAAGTGTATAATGGTAAAATATTAATGAAATCACATGGCAGTATTATAGTGAGCATAAGTTATCTTTCTCTTCTGATTGATAAAAGCATTGATATCTAGAAAAAAAATTCTCTTCAGTTTCTGGACTCTGCATTGCAGGAAGGCAATAAATGAGAAAAAAAAAAAAAGTAGAATTTAATTTTATATCAAAGAAACCCTTGAGGTGGAAAGTTAGGGAAAGCTGCATTGGTTTGTAGCACACAAAATGTCGCTTGAATTTTGCTGCTCAGTAGTTTGATATACTCATTTGCTGATGCGAAATGACGAGGGCTTAGAAAGCAGGGTTTTGTTTTTTAGCTGTCTGCAGACCTAGTGGGGCCTTACAGAACCCAGTCAGCAGGTCATTAACTCTGGAGAAAACAGCTTGCATTAATATGGTCTAATCCGGTATAATTAGTCAAATTACTGCACGCCGACCGGCTTGTCATGTGTTGTCAGATTTGGCATGCAGGCAGGATCACCAGGGTCCCTCTGGAATGCCACCCTGGATCAGGGAGAAGGGCTCGTTTGTAGTAGTGGATTTCTTGATGAGGAAAGCAAATGGAATCAGCAGCCATAGCCTCACAGAAAAGAAAAGAAAGGGGAAAAAAAACCCAACAACCAAAAAACTGATCTCTTATTATTTTGTTGAGAAATAGGGAATTCATGTTATGGGAATCATTCACGTTTGATACCCACTGTTAGAAACAGTAGCTGTTCAGTTGCCTCTTACAACTTCTATGTATCTAACAAAAGTGAAGATCTGCTGTACTATATAAGATTAGCATTCATAAAAAGATTTAAAATAAATAATTACAAGAGGATCAGCTACAAATTACCTACCATGCTGTGACACAGATTATTAAACTACCAGCATATGTGGGTGCAAGTGTGTGTATGTGTGTGCATGTGCCCGTTTTTCCAGTAGGGGAGGAAGTTATTAAACTATAAAAGGGCCATATTAGCATAAATTTACAAGAGCTCTTGTTCTGGCGGCATGATAAAAACCTGTGTTACCTTTGCATTAACACTGAATTGCTTGTTGTGCTTTTGGCAATGACAGATAAGTCAGTGTAATTCCCCATCGCAACGGAAATGATGCTCCAGATTCCAGACGCATCCTGAAGATGTCACTGACAATAATCTTCAAAGAACGGCCAGTGAAAGTGGGCTGTATGTTTGCAGGATGATATACTGCAAATGACAGGAAGAATTATGTGAGTGAAGACGAATCTGTAACATATTATTAAGCAATTTCACGAGAATAACAGGGATAAAAGGATAATGGATGAGGGTGTCATTATTACCTTCATGTAGAGGGAAAGCAAAAGCAAAGGTAGAGAGACAAGATTAATTGAGGAAGGGTGAAGCATTCATTGCTCATCAGCTCTTTTGTAGTCTCTGCTCCTGAAATTCCAGACGAAAAAAAAGAAAAAAATCCTGCTCAGGGCTGCATTTTAATGCAGCTGGCAAGACAGAGCTGGAAACTGATAGAGCACTTTTTAGTCACCTCCCTGCTTCCATAAACACACAACASCTATTACTCCTGGAGTCTTTCTGTGATCAGAGCAGTAAACTGGTGGGATGTTCTTTTTTTTTATCACAGCTACTGTTTTTAATTGTGCTTCCGAGCTCAGCCGTTTTATCTGTCGATGGTGTGGAACTGAACAGGTCATTCCCTACACACTGTTTGCATTGCACAGTTGCAAATGGAAGCAGACTATACATAATAGATGTCAGCAGAGGGGCTTCTTCTGAGCACAAAGGCAAGCTAGGGTTTCCTGTGACATTAGTGACAACATAAAATTATGTCAAGGCATCGAGGTTTTACAGGTTTTAATATACAAGATGAAGAAACAGGAACTCATTTGGCAATTGTGCAATCCACCCTGCAGTGTTAACTCAAGTATAATTCCTGTTGAAGTCAGTTTTGCTTACACAGATAGTTATCACTGGTTCAATAATTTCACTTACCATCCTTATTTTCTGTACATTCTCCATGTAGCATCTGATTTTAGCAGCAGCATATAGCTGATTCTGTACCAGCAGAATATAGTTTTTAAAATCTGCCTTTCAAAATCTTGATATAAACTACAGGTTTAAAAGTTATTGTAAAATTGTATAGATATAGGATATTTTCACCTGTTAATGACATTATCTCTGTGTACATTTTAACTTAAAAAAGAAATGTCAGGGAATAATTAAGAGCATGTAGCTATTTATATTCAGATTATGGTTTCTGGGGTTTAAGCCTTCGAAGATCAAAGTATTCAGCTTCCTTGATTTTCTTCTCTGTGTTTATTTAATAATAGTGGTTCATTGAAGAAACAGTTGTTTATTTTATTTTTCTCAACCGATTAGAAACATTTCAAAGCCTTTTCAGCAAAAGAAAAGGAAATAAATTAATTTCTCATGTGCTATCTGCTGGGAAATAAAGGAAGGAGTTTTTTAGGGACTTTTTTACTGTAAGGAAGACAAAGGAAAACCTCCAGTTTGATAAAGAGAGGAAAAAGTGTGTCTGTGTGTGGGAATATGCTTTTACTGATTGCTGTTTCTAGAAATAAAAATTTGGTTTGATTTCATAAAGTTTTGTGTATCTGAAAATGAATTATTCTCGTACAGTAAAAGGCAAATACAGGATTTCAAATAGAATAGCTAAGGTCAACAGTACAGGCCTGCTCACTGTCAGRGTCTGTAACTGAGACACTGGGAAAAGGAATTTTTTTGCTACCTCTTGTATAATGAGTTAAGTTGGGAGGGGACTGCACTGTATTGTTGTAGATTTATCTATTATTGATAAATATGTGTGTGAAAAACATAGATACCAGTTTTGTTCAGAGTTATGCTTTAATATATTAGCACAAAAATATGCGAGGGTTGTTTCAGCAGTGTGAATATTGTGCTGCCAAGAAATTAAATGATGCCGTGAGGAGCCTCACAGGACCATAGGACTATTCTGGTTCATTATRAAGATTTTTTCAGTCATGTACAGTGTTATCTCAAGCATAGATCTAGTGAAGCATCTATTGCGATAACCTGCTTGAACCATGTAACGTGGAAAGTGGGTCATCCCACATACAGAACACATTTCTGTTCTTGATAGGTCAGATCATGTTCCTTTTTGTKGATTTTACTCAGCCCTAGTGTATAATACAGTTTCTATGTAGCAAAGTCTAAAATCACTGCCATTATCAATAAATAATTTTCAATAGATGATCAGTGATCAGATAGCCCTTGTGCATTTTCTTGCTTATGTTCAATAGAGTTGTTGCTAATGCAAATTCAGACTGCATAATATATCTGACTGGAGATATTCATTTGAATCTTGTATCTTATAGTTTAAATCAAAAAAGCTATTGACATATTGTAATTAGACCACAATGATAGTGGCTAGAGATCTTAAGATCAGTGAAGTCTTAAGCACATGGTAAAATTTTGGCTTTATAGGAGGATGAAAAAATTCTGCTCCTAACACACTGCCTCTTGTCTTGAGGAAGAGAATTCACTTGGTCCATAGCCCTACTTTTCACCTAGCTTGGCCTATTCTGTTCCAGTATTCAGCAGTGTAATGTCTTGCAATAAACTCCTGGAAAAGTGACCAAGAATCATGGAGAAAATGGGAATCTAATTGTGTTCATCTTGTCCCATCACTGCTCGGTGTCATGTTTGTTTGACTTTATTGAACTTGTGTGTTAGAAAGGAAAAGGAGGTAGAGAGTAAAAGCATTTTGCCTCCAGAGATTTTAATTTGCTATGACTAGTGATGCTCAGAAGAATACAGCATAATATTCATGMCTCTATTTAAACTAAGCCATCAAGAAATGTATTTAGCTTTGCAGGCAAAATGCAAACAAAATAAATTTGCATTTGTTTTTCTTTACCGTTTCACCTATCAATCTATTGAAAATTCTGTACACCTCAATTTTACCATATCAACATGTGGCATACACCTCAGATGGCTTACAGTCACCTGAGACTTTATACAACCAGGAAAGAATCCAGCGTGGCAATGAGATTCTTAGGCAAGTTTGCTTGACTCATAAAAGAAATCTCATTCTTTTATGTGCAAACCATTCAAATGTGGGCTGAACAGAGCAGGGTGGAGCCCACTCACTCTGTAGAACCGGCTTTAAAGAAATTTTTGGGCAAGCATCTGAACTGATGTGTTCATACTAAACTGAAGATTAATTGCCCAGGGAATTCCCTTGCCCAAGGAATAAGAGGGATGTCCTGACAAGACATAGTGATGCCTTCTTTGTAGGGTATGAATACTTTTCAGAAATATCCCTTTCTGTGTATTTACAGAATGCAGCAATAATGTAAAAGATCAGGATATTATGGTGGTCTTTAGTATATCCAATGCTCCATCTTTCTTTCATTGCTAAATCATTTGAAGAGAGTGATTTGTTCACTTTCTGTCTCTCTCCCTGTTTCATTGTGTTTAGTGCTGCTCCTCTGACTTTTTAATTATGTTTCTTCAATCAGAATCTGATTAAATCTAAAGCTGCTGAAAGGATGCAGAGCAATTTTCGTGGGTTTTGGCTAAGACACAGTCCTTCTAAAATCAAACAGCTCTGCAATTCTCATGAAACCTTTTGCAGTTCAATGTCCATGAAAACCYTTGGACATCAGTGGGTTCTGGAGGCATGAATGTACTACCATCCTCATCGAACAAGGTCATTTATCATTGAAGAAAATTCACACAGTTAAAGAATACAAGTTCCATCTAACTTGAATCGTGCTACTTGTATGTTATTGTTTTTACTATCAGGAGTTCTATCTGAAGTATTTGTTGAGCTATATGATGTTTCAGTTCAATATTTTAATTTCCTACTCCTTGCCCTCTAGTGGACAAACGAGCTCATTATTGTCAGATCCCGACACATCTGGGACAGTAATTGCCCATGAGCAGGTTTTTCTTCTTTACAAAGAGTGATGTTTTCAAAATATATCTTGGGTTGTTTTACTATCTGGTTGGGATCTATTTAGTTTGTCTGTACTGAGGTGGGAAGATGTTTCTTCCTGGTGTTTTTCACTACGTGCTTCTACAAAATTGGATTTTTTTAGGAGTATTTTGCTCAGACTCATAAATAAAGATCTCAGCAGGATCACACAGAATCTTCCCATATTCTAAATTTTTAACAGTAAGTTTGAAAAGTCATTTTTGTTGATTCATTCCACTATAAAATGGCAAAAATTATTTGAAATGTTTGGGTTTTTATAGAACTAGTTGACATTGTCCATTGTGAAAAATTTATGTTTTTTCATAAATACTAAAAATATCCAAAGTTTACCTGCTGTCAGCGAAAGCTGTTTCAATAACAACCAATTGATTTTTAAAAAACTCTTCCAAGAATAATACTGTAACCAGATTTTTTTTTTTTTAAATACAGTTTGACTACCTTATTTTCCGTAGTAAATATGCCATGATGTAATGATATGGGGGATCCATGTCGATGTTTTACAGTTGCATTGGAAGGTTGAAATGGCCAAAGGGAAGGTAACTGTTTTCGTTCACTGAGGTATTTCACAAATTATTGTGGCCCTGTTTTGTTTATGTTTCACAGTCTTTTGAATGAATCATACCATGGGCACTTAAGGATAATTGGTTAATGCCAAGCAGGAGAAGTCCACGTATCTATTTCTCCTCCTGAAGCAAAAAGGCATTTCTTCTCAGCAGTTCCTTATCAGGGGGGGAATTCTCTTTCATGGGACAAGAAAGTAGGGTCACTCTGAACATTCCTGATAGAGAGCACCTGTGTGTCAAAACAAGTTTATACTTTTCRAAGTTCTTTCAGATTCTACTTCAAACTTTCAAACGTAACAGCTGTTAAGAGCACTCGGCATTTTTGGAAACAAATAAAAAAGCAGCATTAATATTTATATTAACTAATGTATCTTATTTAGGTACTGCTTCTGGGATGACAATATAAAAAAATTCTCATGTATTTTCTGTAGTATTAGGTTTTAAAATTTTTTCTAATAGTTTGTATAAAATGGATTGTTCTGTCAGCAATGCTGACACAGCTCATTCAATTAATTTGGTGGGATGGCATAAAAAAATGTTGGAAAAATTTCTGCCAGTTCAGGCTTCCTCTTCCTAATTCTGCTATATCTTTATTTTCCTAATCATTTTTGGCAGAAGAGGAAGGCAAGTGATTGTGGTAATTTTGCATTGCTCTCCATTTTGGAAGTGTGTCTTCAGCCTTGTCATAGCTTTCTGCTCTACTTTCAAAGGAGAAACACATCTTTTAGCTAACATTTGAGAGTACAAAATGGAAAAACTTGAAAATTGCAAATACACAGAGGAAATAATTATTTTTCCAGGGGATTGTATGGTTTTGGCATGTACAAAAATGCTCTAGTACTACAATATTCAAAGAGGATATATAGATTTAAATTATTTTTGTGTGCTTGACAGAGATAGCTGGAAGTGAATATAACATTATCATAAGATATGGTGATTAACATTAAATTTGGATAGAAGAATGTTGGATGCTTATAATGATAGAAAAAGGTTAATATTTTAAAGTGAGGCTAAAGGTTGACAGGAGAAAAATTGAGTTAGTTTGCGAAAAAGAAATTTGTTTCTTTAAGTGAAAATTGGGGTCAAGAGGCTAGCACTCTCTGTTTCAACATGAATGAAATAAATTAAATAATACCACCATAAAGCAGCAGTGTATAAACTAATGATGAAACGGTACATGGTGGTTTTACAGAGAAAGATACTGTCTATGAGAAAAAAATCTGTACGAACGCTCTTTCAAATCAGAGGTTTTGTTTTGGTTATTTATTTCCATTGTTTTAAAATAGAACATATTTTTTCAGTAAGAGGATTTAAAATTTATGCAATACCTTTAATTGTTAACAAAGATGGTAATGCTGATATTCAGAGAAAAATACAATTTTAATAATTTTATTCCATCTAGCAGAAATTTCTGGCATTTCATGGATGTGCTTTTCTGCAGCACTCCACACCCCAGCTGGTGTGAGATGTTTCACTACCTTACATCAACAGGATTTGACTGGGTTTTTTTGGTCCCTGTATATGTGAACAAAGATAACRTGTAACATCAATCTGTAACCAGTCATATACCAAAATATACCAAATATAGTGGATAGGAAATCTATCAGTGCCTATCTATTTTCCTTCATGTCAATCTACGCCTTGACAGGCAGATCTATGCAGCTACTTTACTATTATCACGTCCTGAATGGCTTACCTTTCTTCCTCTAATAATAGGCGTATCTTTCTCCATTCTCTTTATCAAATTAATAAAAATTAAATTCCTTAAAAAAAATCTTGAACATGTTTCTTATTTCCTGTTCTCTAAAGAATTTTTGCAGTGTAGATAGCTTATGTATTAAAATAATAACAGTTTTCCGGGCAGCACTTACTTTTACTGTCCCACTTTTCAGATTTTTAAGATGGATAGGGGATTGTAGGTTCAATTCCATTTACATTTATTCCTATGTTCCTTGCAGAAGTGCATTTATATCTAGACTGGTCACAGGAGATTCTTCCATTTGTGTGTATGCAGCAACCCTCTTCTGTTGGACTTTGTTCTCTCAAGTCTACAGATMGATTAGGAATAATGGTCAGCTCTGCTATGTATCCTCCTGCATGAATTTGCAGATTGAAGTGGGTGTTTTATAGACAGTAATGGGGTGTTTTAGGCTTTGCTGGAAGGCTGAGTCACCACTTCTCCCTGGCATTGTCAGTGGCATCTGCATCTGGCATCAACTTGTTTTCTTTTTATCAGCTTTAGCTGATATAGTAGTCTTTAGTAGTCTTTAAATTGTGAAAGAGATGATTCCTTCTCTCTTTCCAGGAAAGTAAGATGATGCCTAGTAGAATACCTAGTATCTCAAAATGGAAAAAAAAAATCTTACTAGTCCAGGGTTGAAAAAAG
Source organism: Malurus melanocephalus (assembly GCF_030028575.1). NCBI lineage: Eukaryota > Metazoa > Chordata > Aves > Passeriformes > Maluridae > Malurus > Malurus melanocephalus. The sequence goes on from NW_026623568.1 coordinate 144,312, forward strand.
GTGATGAATCTTACTGATTTGGCCATCTCATTCTTACAGAAATGTCACAGTGGCTGTGGCTTTAGTCAGCATATATTTGGCAGCTGGATCTAGATATTACCCTTCCATCTGGGGTCATAGTTTGTCTTAAAAGAGTTATGTATGAATTTTCTCTAAATTGTAGCAGAGGGTCATGAATTAGTGTCTAAATGTGGGCTTGACAAGATTATTATAGTCTGTATTTCATGCCAGAAACAAAGATGAATAGAGATAGCAAGCTTTTAAATAGACTTTCTGACATCTATAATGTCAGCAGAGAGTGAATGAATGGCAGTATGTAATGACAAATCTTCATTTTTTATTATTTTATAGGGATTAAATGGACCTATGCTCATTCATAATTTCTCCCTAAAATAATTGCTAAGTACTACATGAATCACTTTTTCCATCCCAGTTCACTTTCAAACAATGCAAATTGTTTGCTAAGATATGCATASACTAAGATACATTCACCAAAAGATAAATATACTATGATTTACACTTAGGAGTAGATAGAATACACATAGTTAGCATTTCACATTTTCATTTTAGCTGTATGTTTATTTTTGAAGTAAATTTGTATCTAGACCTAATAATTTGTTTTAATGCCTTTTGGGGGAACTACTTTTTCAAGTTATTTAAATAATAATTTTCAGCCTCTCTTTGTGTGGATTTACTGATTATTAGATTGCTGGAACAGAGATCTATGTTAGCAATTTTTGATCATTAAATTTCTGGAGTGGAAATCTGTGTCAGAAATTTTTGAATGAGAAAGACAGGATGCCTACCAGTATGCTACTGCCTTTTCATTATAGCCCTTTTAAAGGTACGTGTTCAAGGTTTTCTTTTTTGTTTATTCATACTCTATGTGCAAAAGAACCAGCTATGTTGAGGCCAAGGGCTCTAATAATTTTGTTGAAATTATTACTATTATGCATGAATTTTCATTCCTATTTCAAAAGCACAAACAGTCTTACCATTTGTACTTCGTCAGGTTTTGCCCAAATGATAATACAAACCCTAGAGTGATGGCTATAAAGAGATATAATGTTCATTGACCCCAGTTGCTTTGAAAAAAATAAAAACACATATAATTCACACATTTTCATAAATACAGCTTCTCCAGCAATGATAATGAATAGATTTATATCTATATGCATGCTGGAAAGCAGTGTGTATGCATAGTTTTAAATACAGCAAAATCATATCTAAGTGCTGCAAATATTGTCTCATTTTCATTTCTTTTTGTAACTGCTGGCATTAATGTCTGTATTGGTCTTATTTCTGTTAAAAGAAGGACAGAAAGAGTTCCACTAAAGGAAACCAGCAAGCAGTGCTAGCAGTTATAAAAAGCATTCCCTGTGCCCACTGCCCTTTCCCGTGCCAAAAAAGGTTTGTAATTGAAACAAAAAGCATTGTTTCAAATTTTTTTTTCTTATTTTCTTTCTTATTTTTCTTTTTCCTTGAGCCCATCCTGTCAGGCTGCAAGCGTGAAAGTTATTTTCTGGTGGCGTGATTAGATTGGGGCTGAACTCTCCAGCTGGCAGGCCTGTCTGTGACTGGCAGCGGCCTGTCCCCAGTGCTTGTCATCTCCTGACATGCCTGACAGGATGGGGACAGCAGCCCCAGACAGGTTCATTAGATGGTGCTTTCTACAGCTGGGCTAAAAATAAAAAAAAAAAAAAAAAAAAAAAAAAAAAAAAAAAAAAAAAGTGGGGGGAGAAAAAAAAAAAGAAAAAGGCCACGCTTTGTCAAGGCCCAAGCTGTGGGGGCCCTTCTTGTTGGTTTAAACCAAGGCCTTGTTTTGACAAATTCTGATCTGTGCAGTTTTTAGATTTTCTGACACATTTTTATTTTCATCCCCTTTGGCCGGCGCTCTTTGCACTCTGCCTTGTTGCTGCTTCAAAATCCTAACGCTGTCTTCCCGAGAGAGCAGGGAGAATGCTTGTGGAGGGTTTAGAAGAAAAATAGAGCACTACAGTGAAACAGAATAAGTGTTCATTTCCATGGTGATCAGCCCAATGGCACAAAAAACAACCTTGGGACTCTCAATAAGCCAATTACAAGAAAGGTTAAGGGGTTTATAGTGCCAGAAACATGCCATCTACATGAGAAAATAGTATCATTACCAGCAATCTACGCTGTTAAATRCATTGCTGTCTGGTGCTGCCAGAAACATAAGCTGTTTGTGTTATTTTGGGAGTTTTGGAAGCTGCCAGAGTTTTCCAGTGGTATTGTCAGGCTTTGGTGCAATACATCAAAAATCTACATGGTTAGATAATAAAACCATTCAAACCAGTAATAAAATGATTTGAAAACGTTACACATTTGGATGTCACAGTGTTAACTAGATGGGTTCAGACTAAGAATTTCCTACAGATTTGTATCAGATTTTCACTTCAGATTTTTATCATAAAGACAAAGTATTTGCACATCATATACAATTAAAGAATCTTCTCTAAAATTTTTTAATGGAAAAAGACAATGTACCATTTTTTTTCTATTGCCATTATAAAATGCAATTTGATGCCTTTAATTTATGAGCTGATGACTGTGGATTGACTCCAGCATTATCTGCTGTTTTTCTTAGGGAGTGTCATTTAATTCTGGACATTTTAGTTAGCTGGAACAACATACTGGAATGTAAAACACTACTAGCTACTGGGGGAAAAAAAGGAAAACACTTACTATTTTGCTTACTTTGCCCTTCTCCTTAGGAGTGAGGAGAGTATTACAGCCTTTTATGTTTTCTGCATTTAGCTGCTTGCAGTGTAAGCACTGCGGCTGCAAACCAAGCCCTTCATTCACAGAAATCCTACCACTTACCTTTCCTTTGTATTGTTAGTTACTACGGCTTTAGTCCATGGTCTCTATGACAACTGTTTAAATTGGGAAGGGCAACTGTCATCTGGAGTATTACTGAAAGAAAAGTGTTAGTGAGCACAYGGTTCCATAGATAGAGCATTTCAATATAATCCAATTTTAATTGAGCTCCAGAGACTTTGATGTGCTGCCGAAGGTTGGGAGAGAGCTATTCCAGGGAGAAATTAAAGCAGCCAGGCAAGGTTTCACTACTTCAGACTGTCACCATTTTAAATAAGCATTAGCATCAGACTTAACCTTCCCCTATGAAAGATCTCACTTTTCTCCCCCTAGGTTTTTTTTTTTTTCCTTCAGTATGTATAAAGGCAAAGATACTTTCATCTTTTTATATACATTTCTATATTCCCTTGATTAAGTTTGAAAAGCATGTACTGGACCTGAGATGCATCTGAGGCTGTCTATGGACCTTGCATTACAATTCATAGAAAGAAGTAGAAGCAGAGTGAGGATTAGTTTGCAACAGTCAAATGGCATGTGTTGGATTTTTTCCCTAAGACTGTTCTAAGAGTAACCTGTCATTACACTACAAAGTTGAGTGGGAACTTATTTTAGCTTGGTTTCGTCATTAATTATATTTACTGTAAATACTGAAGAGCAAATATTTCACTGTAGATTCTCTGAGAAAATGAAGTTCTTTCTATAGCTATGTGTCCACTGACTGTGTTTTTTTGTTGTTTTTGTATGGTTTGTTTCATGCATAACAGGCAAAAGTAGTCATATAATATTTAGAATAACAATTTTCAGACTTTGTTTTTGCACAGTAAGGCGATTAGAAGGTCACTGTAAACTTTTGAACTGTTGAATTAAAATTTGCTTAATTTAATTAAACTGTTATGATCATTTTGTACCACTTTCTTTTTCTCTTACAAGTGTCTAGACATACAAAAAATTCTAAAAAGAAGTTGATAAAAATATGACAAAAGCTGAGGATCACTGTATATATTTCCAGTATGTTAATATACATTGGACAGCATTTCATTTTTGAGAGCTGAGACACATTTTTACATGACTAATTTTCTTGGTTTTCAATTCACCCTCCCTCACACCCTTTTTTTTTTTTTTTTTTTGTTTATATCAGAGTTCCTTGGCTTTCAGTGAAAATGGAGCAATTTGTAGGATGCTGAGGTCACTTTCTGGATGGTTTCAGTACTCTCAGCTTCTRCTTCAAGCAGTGGCGGTTGGGTTATTTGTTTGCAAGGAAAGGATGCAACCTGGGAAAATAACTCTGTTAGAGATGGATGGTTACATAGGGTGCTTGTGTTCTTTAAAAAGAATATGATATGCRTAACATCCAGTATCAATAACAGCAGAAATAGAACCAATCACAGAACAGGCAGTAATCTGTCTATACAAGTTGACAGAGTTTATTTTCTTCTAATTAGCCTGCTCCCCACAAAAAAAAAACCAAAACCAAAACCAAAACCAAAACAAAACAAAAAAAAAACAACCAAAAAACCCCCCCAAAAAACCCCAACAAATGCAAGAATCTAGATTAATAGGAGAATTTGAATGGTCAGTTGTTGTGATTATTTTAAAAATGGAAATATCTAATCTCTTTGTAAAGCTTGGGTTGAACCCCATTTTATTACTTTTTCAAATGAAATACAAGTTAAGAAGCAATTCATTGAGGCTCTGTGAGAGAATCCTTTTTGACTGGAATTGGCACACTTTTTCACAGTCACATAATACCCCGAAGTACATAACATTTGAATACTTTCTGTGGCAGAGCAGCTTGTAGTGGATAAAAACTGAGGCACATTCACACAAAGTACCCTTACATGCTGACAGGTGTTGCAGTAATTTCTACTGGGAACCTGGAATTCACCACAGGAAAGCCTGTGAGTATACCCAAATCCATGACATGCAGGTTTGTTTTCCAGTTGGCTAAAAACCCAAAGAGGAGGGAACTGTATATCAAATCTGCTTTAGCATTTACCCTAGCTAGTGCAGAGGCTGAAAGACTGCATCTATTTCTCAGACTCTATTTTTAGCAGCCAGCTGAGCAGATATTCTTAATTTTCTTCCTAGTTTTCATGAGGATTTTTGAATAGGATTGCACCCACCCTGCCCCAAATATTTTAATTATCTACAGTTTTGACATTTAAATTGTTGAAATTAAGTTGATGGTTGTGTATGGGAAAGTAGACATAGAATATATAGAATGTACACATCAAAAATGTGTAAATATAGCTCCATTTATTGAAAAATATATAAAAATAATGGATGGAGTTTATGTATACACAGCTTGCATTTGATACATGACAATTTCTGCAGTTTTTATATTTTGTGTGGAGTTATTTACCAATGCTTAGTTATAGTGTCAGATAAAAATATGTTCTTTAAAACAAGTATAGAATGTGTAAGTAGTTTTCCTGTAATATTAAAGCAAAGTAAGTATAGTGAAGTGCAAACTAATTACAATTTTATTGAGAAACGCAGGCAGTTTGCAAACGCTCTGACTTGAAATTCTCAAAAGAAACTTTGCTATTCTTTCCTTGCGCAGACTTAGTAATATTAACAACATTACATATATAATACTTAAAAGTACAGTAGAATTTTGTTTGTTATTGGAGCTGTCATTTAGATTTTCCCCCAAGCTATAATTTCTTGTGTTCTCCAGCAGTGCAAAAGAAACTAATCTTAAGCATGTTTTAAGGGGATTAATTAAGAATCAGTTTGTATGGCAATATATTATGCAGATGAAGATACTTGATGTRTGCCCACCATTATTCACAGGCAGTGTAATTGTACTTTGAGGGGCCTTAAAAGTTGACATAACCTAGAGTAGCCCTGAATCTGCTCTAAATTCAGACACCAAGCAAGCTGATTTACAGGAGTCACTGGTGCTCTGTACATAACACTTCTAGGCACAGATGAGTTTCTGGACACAATCCTGGGCCATGTGCTTTGGGATGACCCTGCTTGAGCAGGGAGGTTGGACCAGGTGCCCCACTGTGGTCCCTTCCAACCTGACTGATTCTGTGACTCTTTGAGCTGTAGAATTTTGAATTTCTCAAGGATTTTGCTTGACTGTTACAAACTGTATTGCAGAAATTTTGGGAATGGTGATGATGTTGTAGATGTACAATATATATTACTTTATAAACTAGTCTATTTCTTTTTGCATGAAAATTAATTTTAAATCTACTGCTAAAATTTCAGCAGTAGAATATGTTCTGATCAAATTCCTAAATGTTGGCATTAATGAAACAGCTTTTGTATATGAAGTTGAAAATTAAGTATTACTGTTTTTTGATCAATCTTATATAGGAATAGATATTAGGAACAGAAACTTAAAAAATTAAGGCAGTTAGTAGAAAAAAAACATATTCTATTGACTTTTATAGATCTTAAATCATTTATTCATGCACTGAAAAAATCAGATGCAGAACTGTTAAACTCCAAGATGATTCCACATATCTACTGCATGACATGAAGTTCACATCTATAAAAAGAGGGACATTCAACTGTCTTTCTACCTTCATTTGGAAGGAAATGGGTAATGTTTAACAAAACCCAATGTTTACCGAAGACCGGTTTTAGTGCCTTCAGTTACTATAATGTTAAGAATTTGTGTTATGGTGCATTTGAGTATTTATGTGTTTATGCTTTATTTTTTTATTTCATTGCACTTTGAAATAAATATATTGAAGTTCTGGGGTAAAAAAAAAAAAAAAAAACCAAACACCAAAACAAAACACACAGAGAATTTTATGGTAGCTTTATTCTTGGGAAAGAACACATCACATAGTTAGGGATACCACACATTCTTTATTCTTCAAACTATTGCTATATTTTTTTGCTTCTGCTGCCACTTTTCTCAGCTAAAACTCTCACAAACTCTGCTAAATCCACCAATATACAAGTTTAATCAAGCTGCAATTTTTGTCAAAGAACTATTTATTGAATAAATACTCTGCTTTGGTTTCAAGTTATAAGCATTTCTTAACAGGATGTTCTCCCTGAATTTGTAAATATTACAAGTCCTTTCGTGCACTTGCCTTACATTTGCTGAGGAAAATGAACCATTTGAGAGAAAAAGAAGCTCTCCATTTTAATTCCCTAAAAAAAAGGTCTGGTTTTGCTCAGATCATATCAATTTTATGTCCTTTTTGTCGTGCCTGCTCAACCACTAATTTGTGCAGTTCTAAATGAAATAATTTGATTTCGTTTCACTGCTGGGGCAGAATTGCTCAGAGCAGTTTGAGTCTGAGATCACTGCTCCCTAGTTTAAATTGATCTCTGAGCCCGAGATGTAGAGTGAAAATGGAAACATAGTTTCTGTTAACATTTCTCACTAGATTTGAGTCTGACATCCCATTGTTGCCAAAGTCAACAAAAAATCATTTTAAACCTTGTGAGGTAACTGACACAATCTGCTTTTTCTACTTTGGATTTTGCCCTGTTCTTTCTTCAAGCTCTGTGTTTTGAGTTGGGCTGTGCTCTAATATAGCTTTCTGTGGCACTAGAATATATTTGCCCTCTGCTTCTCCACATGTGCTGTTGTCCCAGCCAGCATCACCAGTTTTATTCCTGTTTTTAAAATCCGTGAATCAGTGGAGCTCCTGCTTAAAGCAGTAATTGCTGCCTATGTTTGAAAGTAGAGCCCAAAAAAGGCCTCTGCTTATCTTTTCTAAAGTGATCATGTCTAAATCTGCTACCTCTTCCTGATTCTGGTCTTCCCAGGGATGTCAGTTTATCCCTGGCATTTCAGGAGTTGTCTTGACAACAATTGCCAATCTGTTTGTGTGTTGCATAGAGAGGACACTGCAAAGTCACAGAGACCAAAATTAATGATAAAATAATTATTCAGAATTCTGTTTGCACTTGTCCTTATATTAAAAACTGTGCACTGTGTTTCATAAATGGAGTGCTAGAAATTGTGTGTTTAGAATACATAGGATAGTGGAGTAGGGTTTTTTTTCCACTCTCATTACTTTACTGCAGCTACTTCTCAAAAAATCCCAATATCCTTTCCATTCCTTGCCTAAAACACAAGATCATAATATGCAAAACCATTTTGCCTATGAAAAGAGGAAAACGCACTTCAAGTGCACCAACATCAAATAATTTTTCGGATGACTGYAAATGAATGTGGGAATAAGAGCATCTGTTGCTTTAAGCTGAGTGGGCATTGTGTTAATGGATAACGAAGTGGTATGCTGACCAGAGAAATCAAATTTAGAAAAGATTTGGATGAACAGAACCTCATGTTTCAAGACAAGGGGCCTCTTGTAAACTTAAAAAAACATTGGAAGTAAAAGTATAAGCTGAGAATATATGGCAAGGAAATAAAGTCCAAAACCACAAAAATAATATCTGCATTTTTTAGATCCCCAAAGATGAGCAGAAAAATGAAACAGGAGTGCCAATATTTATTTTTTAAAACAAAAGTCCTAAAAAAGATTTTTAAAACTGATATGAATTGAGAAATTATAATGGTACATAATACTCAACTCATCCTGCAGAGCATATTGAGCTCATTACAAGAGCTACTTGGAGGAAACCTTTTATGGGTTACAAATAAAGAAACATTTTGCACAGAAGCATGTTATAAAGAAGAGAAAAAGAGACATTAATGTAAAGAGAAAGTGAGAACATTTTACTAGACAAAAATGTGCAAAGAAAAACAGGATAGCATAGAATTTTGGTGAGATTTTAAAAGTATTTAATGTGATTATGGCCAAGAATTTGTCCAGTGATTATGGCCAATGTAATTGAGGCCAAGAAGATGTTCTCAAAGTGGTCTAAATGTATTAAAAAAGTATTAATAAGTCAATGAAACACTAGGACATTAAATAAATTGGAATTGCCCTTCCTGCCTGTTTACATTCTTAGTTTTCCATTCTAGAAAAGCAAAATACAAGGTGTTTCATATTTGAACGCATCTGATTTTGAATTTTCTTAATAAATGTAACTTCTTTTTACATTTTTAAATCTTGACATGATATATAATTTGTTACAGTGTATACTTTTTTTTCCTGCTAAATCTGAAAGTTGATCATACTCAATACTTCATTAACATTTTGACATTATGAAATACATACTCAATATGGCATTTCATAAACCCTAGGAGTGTGATTCCATGCCATCAATGTCTGTCATTTCAATCTGTATTAAGAGTACATGAATCAACCATGCAGCCTGCCATGTACTTTTAGTGAACTCTGTATTGTTAGATTATTCTGGAGAAAAAAGTTTGCTGTGCATTCATAGGAGCCATTTCTCTTTACGTATGAGGACCTGCATTCAGAATTTAATATTTTCCTTGCAGGAAATTGCAATGCTAGACAACTCTTGAAAAAAGGGAAATCCAAATCCCTGACAGCAGAGAATGATTTTGAATAATCAATTTAATGCATTTCTAACCTCTAAAAGCATACAATGATGCCAAACTATTTTCTAAATGCCTCTTGTGTACGTGGGCCAGRTGCACAACCACACTTTTGTGGCTGGCTCTAGATGGCACTCTGATRAAATCACTGCACACTGTGATTTGTTTTTGTGAAGTCCTCCATGTTTTCTCCTCCATGGGGCATGTTCAGCAAAGAGCAATAGGGCTTGTGAACGGGCTAGAGAATATGTCTTGTGAGAAACAGTTGAGGGAGCTGGGGGTGTTCAGCCTGGAGGAAAGGAGGCTCAGGGGGAGCCTCATTGCTCTCTACAACTCTCAGTAGGGAGGGTGTAGTGAAATGTGGGCTGATCTCTTCCACCATGCTTGCTGTAAGAGGAGCAGAGGAAATGGCCTTAAGCTGAGACAGGGGAGATTCAGATTAGATATTAGGAAAAACTTTATGTTTTTTTCAACATTTGTCAAAGAAAGCCACAAAAAGATCGACAAATATATTGCACATTAATGGATCATATGCATCTTGCCCTAGATACAAACAAAGCTTGAAAATTGTTACAAGTATCAATCAATATTTTAATTGAGCAATCAAGTTGGAATTAATATATCCTGAATAAGTAATCTAGTTTCAAAAGACAAATTATGAATTTCCACTGAAAACAGTGAATTCAATTCACTTACATAGGCATTAATGAATCACTCCATAGAGATATTTTTATAAAAGGAAATATGTAACAATTCTTTGCAACAGACTGCAGAAGTGACCCTTCTTACTGTAAAGGTAGCAACGGAGAATAGATAGGATTGTACAGGCTGCTTCCCTTGATTTCTTTATAGCACCTAGTTTTGTGATTACTCAGTTCCAGAAACAATAATGAAAATAAAAGGGCCAGAATACCCTTTTGCATGCTGTTTTTGGTGCTGTGAGATACTAAAAAATTATACAAAGCAGCAAAAAGAAGTCACAGTAGTTAAGTATTGCTTCTGTGGAGATAATCTACCAGGGATTCTAGCAAAATGAACATTGACTCTTAACTGAAAAGAAAAAAAAAATCTTGATTACATAAGAAATAAAAATAAAATAATGGATCCTTCATATTTGATCCGAGTAGGAAAGCATTTCACTAATGGTTCTGCTTCTCTTCTCTAGAGCTTTCCATCTGCATTCCATGCTGCTTTATTCACCTAATCAAAATAAGTGTCACCAAAACATGTTTTTGAGTATTACAGAATCCTGAGTTTTAGAAATTTCTCATTCCCTTGCTAGATGGGGGCTTCATCTTGCTGCAGTGAATTCTAGCAAACTGATACCTTTAAAGCACACACGTATTCCTCAGTGAAAGGGTTTTACAAGGAGAAATGAACTTTAAACCAAAGAGCTGCAGCTGATATTAAAATTGAAAGTGTGCTCAGTTCAACTGTAGATATTCACTATTTGTTTTTTATTTCAATAAAAACARCCTATCTGAGATATATCTAGAATTCTGTGCTTAGTCATGAATTTTAAGCTATTAAAACATGCTTAGACAGGAATTCTTCATTAGTATTTTTTGGAGAAAAACTCATACAACTATCAAAATAAGGAGTACTGGCTTTAAGTATAAATGAAGTGTTGGAACACGTGGAAATTTTGCCCTCAGATACCTCAGATAATTAGGTAACATAATTTCAGTGAAGTGATTATTTCCATGTTTTTATGAATAGTGAAATATAAAATACATGCAGTCTGTTAAAAAAAAAAAAAATAGAAATTAGCCAGGACTTCATTCATGTCCTATGAGAAAGTGAAAAGCTAAAAAACATTCTGGAAGGCAAAAAAGAGTGTATAAACCTTTTAAAGGTTTCAAATTCAGAAAAATAAAATTCTTTAATTTGGCTGTTACAACAACAAGAATGAATCCTGCAACCATGTCAGTAATATCTGCTGTAAATTGTAGGTATCTAATAATGGGAGGTTTAATGCATCACATGAAAATGGCGTAAGATGAATATGATGGAGGATGGCAAAAATGGGCAGTACAGAAAAGTTACAACAGAAATGTTATAACAGAAATACTGAAATAATGTACAACAGAAATACTGAAATAATTCAGATGATTTGATAATGGCATAATAATCTGATATTTTTAGGACTTATAGACAGTTAAGAAGAATGTAATTGGGGACATTAATTGCATTATATACGCCTTCCTTTCCTCCRATTTCCTGTTCCATTCTACTGTTCTACTGGAGTGCCATCATAAGTCATTCATTTCATAGTGGGCTGAATGTACATCTGTGTAGCTGCAATTGCTTTATACTTAATTAAAAAAGAGGAGGAAGTAAAAGGCAGTCAGTGTATGATCGGTATATGGTGAGTTTTTAGTGTTGATCTATAATAACTAAGCTGTGGTATATATCAAGAAATCATAAATGTATCACTGTGAATCATCTAAAATGTTACTATATGGGATATAGTTATTATTAAACATTTATTTTCCCAAAAGAGTAGCTAAAAAAAAAATTGATACAAAAAGTGATTTCCTGAAGCATGATGCCCTTCTTGAGGAATTGATTCTTTGGCAAATTTGCTGTCTGCTGTAGATCTGGTTACAGCTASATACATTTCAAACTTCTCCCTCCAAGAGACTGTGCTCAGATTTTAGCTTTTTAAACATGAGTGCTTTCCTCTGTATTTCCTCTCTTTATCTTAAAAACCTGTGTACTTACAAAAATTATGTATCAGATAGCAGCAGAATGCATTCAAAGGAGAGTGCTTAAATCTTCACMGTCATTGTTCTTATCAACTGAATTTCACATACAATGATACCAGTGGTATCCTAGCATCTGACCTCAATGAAAGAAAAGCAAGGCAAATTTAGTTTATTTGACTTATCAAAGAGAAGGCTAAGCAGTAACTGGATCCAGTGTGTAATTACCAACACAAGGAAACGTTACCTGATACTAGAAAGGTCCCAGAAAAAGGTGTTACAAGATCTCTCAGAGTTCAAAGTAAAAAGAAGATACAGATTTTTAACCATTGCAAGAATTTAGCATATCCGGTGGCATTCCACAGCTGATCTGTGACTGAGTGGAGGGAGCATCTGGTGTCTTGCATGTGTCTGGGTGACCTCCAAAGAATCAAGCTCCTTGCCTTCTTCCAAGCAGTGTTTAACTAGTGTGGAGAGCTGAGGTAAATGAAACAGTGTCATCAGCCACAATGTTGATCTAAGTTCTGCCTGTAACTTATTCTGGTGTGAGCAGCACTGTGTTCCTCTGATCATTTCTATCAGGGACAGAACCAACATTTGAACACTTTACCATGTGCTGAAGAACTTTTGTGTTGCTGTTATTACCGTCTGTTCTTTCTGAAATAAAGTTATCATGGCTATGAGGAAAAGGTTGCATACCAAGTGCACAAACTGAAGTTAGCTTTTTCATATATGGAGACATGATACTAATTTGTAGCTGGATCAGTGAAAAGATTGAAGAAATACAAATTCCATTTCCTCAAGCATGAAGGACCRCAGTGGCATGTGGTCCCCCTAACATTTTCCTGTTCAGAAGTTGGGGGAGGTCATGATTACAAAAGGTAAAGACCTCAAATAAGTGAGTAAAGCACTGCAAGCTGCTGTATGACAGTTTTTGTGTACCTAATGGATTACAGAGAAATTTAGCTTCTCCAGTCCAAAACCTTCTTTTTGCATTGCTTTTTAGGGAAGGTAAAGTACATTTCTTTGTTTCACTGAGGCTGCAATGCTCTTAATGGCTGCAGCTCAGCAAAGGCACAGTCTAGAGAGTGTGGGGAATGCAGATGGGTGTGGAGAAGATCCCCATTCCAAACAACTGACTCTTCCTGGGAGTGTCATGGCAGAGGCCACCTGAGCAGAGGTGCAGGGTGGAAGGGAGCCTGCCAGATGATGGAAAGGATTGGAAAAAATTGTTCTACAGTGCATGATACAGATGACATAAGTTAATAAAGGTGACATCTAATTAAATTGTGTCTTTGTGTCTTTTTTGGTCTATTTTTTTAACATCCAGAACACTGAAAGAAAAATGAAAAAGATTATTTTGATATTAATATCTAATTATATTAATGCACCCAACTGAGAAAATGTAAATCGGGAAAAGTAATGCTAATTTTTAACTGTTTTATTTTAAAATATTTACACATTAATTTTAAAATGCAAAATTACAAATTGCTGTATTTTGTTGATGGTTTGGGATGTTTGACATACCTATCTTTAGAAAAATTATTAAGGTGAATACAGGTTTGCTAGTTTTTCTATTTATTAATGGAATGGGGGGGCTTGTAATTTATAACCCTGATGTGGATGTGAATAGCAAGTTATATTATTTTGGTTGTATATTGCACAAAGCAGCCTCAGAAGTAAATCTGGTGTATGATACATAACTGACAACTGTGTCATGCACACTGTTAGAAGAAGATACAGCTAAACATAATTGCAAATACGGCTGTTTCTCTGTGCTTGCTTGTAAACTTTGGGATTTTGGTGTTTTTGAGGAAATTAAGTTGRTGTGACACATGACAAATAGAAGTATCAGGTTACAGTAATTACTGATACTTTTCTTAAAAACATTCAAGTTCATTTTAAGTCATAATTTTTAAGTGCTAAAGAGACATAATTAACTTAACTGATGGGTGAAATTTCCATGTTCTTAGATTGTATTGAAAAATTCCTGCTAATAATTGTCACCCTGACTTTCTTTAAAGGTCCTTGCCTATACTGAAGGCCTTCATGGAAAATGGATGTTCAGTGAGATTCGAGCTGTTTTTTCAAGACGTTATCTTCTCCAGAACACAGCTTTGGAAGTGTTTATGGCAAACAGAAGTAGGTCATAGCTAATATTTGTTGCATACAATTGTGCTAGCAGTTATTTTGTATTTATTTATTCATCTTACAAATTAAAACTCTGTGCTTCCTTTGACAAAATGCTTATGTCTGTTCTATAGTTGTTGCTCTTTTACCTATTCAGTGCAAATTGTATTAAAATCAATCTTATAAATCAATCTCACTGCTTTCTGTGCAGGAGTGAGATTTGTTAATGAAACCAGATCATTGTGATTGGTAAATTCTTCAAATGTTGGATAGGAAATTTGTTTTTTCTATTGTCTGACCCTTCTTCTCAACTGGTCTATAAATATTTTAATGAAATATATTAAAGGATATTTCCTTTTCTAATTATAAAATGAATTAAACTAAAAAAGTATCAGATCAATAAATGGATCTACTCAGTTTTCTGTATGTGCTGCTCTGAATCACAGTACAGTGGCTGGTGAAATGGATACATCGTCTTTTACCCTGAAGAATGCTGGTGTGAGCTTTTATTTCAGCTGGAGAAGGAATTAAAGAATTCCTTATTCCTGGGTGTTTTAACACTCCAGTTAGAAGACCGAATGCCATGCCATGCTACTGAACAGCTTCCCTGCCTGATAAGAGATTATATGGGCTAATAGTAAGCTGTGATTCTTCTGAAGTAAAAACCACTCAGATCTTCTGCAAAATGGGAGAGTTAAGGCCAAAACGTTAACCAGCTAATTGTACTTAGGTATGACGAATGTCAGGAATTTCTGTTGTACCTTGGATCCCCAGGAGGAAAAAGTGGAAATTACTTCTCTCCCCAAATAAAAAACAGAGCACTCAAAAAATATATGCAGGTGAATAACAGACTTCTGCAAGTGTTTTACTGGTACATATTTTCCTTTCTTTATTTAGCTTCTGTTATGTTTAATTTTCCCGACCAAGCAACAGTGAAAAAAGTTGTGTACAGCTTACCACGTGTTGGAGTAGGAACCAGCTATGGTTTGCCACAAGCAAGGTAATTCAATTAAAATAGTTTTTATATTTTGTGTTTATTATATTCAAGCAGTTGATATTTTTTTAAATGTCAGTACTAGAGCATTATTCCTGTCATGAAATTCTAGATTTTCTTTTTTAAGGTTAGTCTGACAAACATTTCCCTTTACTTACTATGTGGCCTGTTAGTATATGGAATAAGAATATAAATATTGTAAATTAGATTGTGAGGTCTTTTTCTTTTCCATTACAGCAAATAAGCACCTTCCAGTGAAAAAAACTTACACCTTATCTCTTAAAAGTCTGGTTTCCAATCAGTTTTTATAAGTGCATAGATGAATGTTCATCCTTGCTGTGATTGTTATGCAGGATGTGGAACTGAACTGGACTAGGTTTTGTGTTTGCTGAGTGTAAATTATTTTTTCTATATGAGTGCATGCAGATTTTTTTTCATTTTCTATCAGTGCAGTGTCTATTTTGAAATTTMAAAATTTCTTCCATACATTAGTATAATGCATTATTCTTCTTCTCTTTACAAAATTAAGCAGGATATATATTTTTGAAAGAATTACTAAGGTTCAGTTTTAGATATTTTCGTATACGATAAAAAACTTAGAATTTTTATTTTCTCATCATCTTCAACATGAAGTCAGCCTATGGGCAGAAATAAGGCTGGAAATTGTCAGTTCCTWTATGATAAAAGTATTCCTATTTCAGGTATAGGTGAAGCAATTTTCATGTGTACTTCACTGAGTTGGAGGGGGGACATTTTTTTGGTTCGAGATTAACTTCTGGTCAAAATGAGACAAAAATAAAGAAGGGAATGAGGAAACAGCATGACATTAACAAAATATGGTGCTTTGTGCTCAGACCTGCATTTGGCTTGATATGGCCAAAAGCCAATGGCTTAATCTTCAGTATAGTGTCTGGGATGTATCTTTCTTTCTTTAAGTCATTTCCTACAAACTAAAACTTCACATTGTCCTTGTTTTATCCTGGTGAAAAATGTGGAAATACTCTGAAGTGTCAAAGCATTTGTAGAATTGGAGAACTGTTTCATTCCCAGATGAATATCATTCCCTGTCATGAACCTGAGAGTCTCATGATATCTAAGGCTTGATCTCCTGAATGTGCTGAAGTCTTCAGGCAAACTGCCAACTTTCTCAAGTTTTCATTGAGATCAAGGCAAAGTTCAGGCATTTGTTTGTAAGGCGCATCTTGTTAATATTTGCATTGTTCTATATACTAAAGTTAAAGGAAATGCTGTCTCCAAATGGAAAGTAACAGTATTCTTTCCTGAAATAGAAATGGCCAGCACAAACAAATTGCAAATTTCTCAATCAGAATTTCATATCTACAGTGACAATTTTACTTTTGAAGTTCATATCCTTTGTGCATTATTCAGTGAATAATTGTCTGAAAAAGTTTGTTGACATATAATTATTTAGAAAAGTTTCAGCTTCAATATAATATGCAGTTATTTCCATATCTTTTTGATTAAAGTTCAATTTGAATAGTAAATAGGCTTGCTAGCCTTCAGAATATATCTGGCATATGGTAGTGAAGTTATTTTTCTTTCTTTTCTTTTGTGTAATGATGGTATGATTTAGGCACAATAAAGACTCTGTAATCATGGGGTTTTTTTCTTTTTTTTTTGCCTGTCTACATTTCCTTATTGTCTTCAGTACGTTTGCAGGGGAGTAACTGAGGGGAAATGTGGTTCTATAACTGCTCAGTAGTTAATCTTTTGTTGATGTTAGAATATAATTTTCCTTCCTATGAATATAAGAATTCCTTGCCTCTGGAATGCTAATTTTTTAAAATTATGCTTATTTGTATAAGTAACATAAGAAGAAATTACGTTGAGTAACCAGATGGATCCGCTATACTGAGCAAAACATTATCCATTTTTTTATCATCACAATTTTCCAGATTAAGCTGTACCTTAAAATATTTTAACAAAAGCAGATCTTTCTATTTGTTTTGCTAAAGTTCCCTAGTTTTATTTACACAACTTATATTTCCTCTCTGATACTACTCTGATAAACTTATAATCTAGAGTTGATTACAGTATCATAAAGACTCACATTCATGATGGAAACATTCCAAAGAACTAAACTACTTATAACACAGTACATGACTTCCAAGTGTATGTCTGTTTTCATGGTGAAATTCTGCAATTAATGAAGGTGCAAGGAAGTAGAAGTAAATAGAAATATTTATGATCTAGTGGTACAAAGGATTAGAAGCAGGTGAAACATTATGACTTCCCAAGACTTTACAGACTGCTGTTCTGTCTTCAGTTTGCCTTTACTGTCTTTCCCAACATGCTTTCTAATGCTTTGATTCAACAAAGAGATCAAGCCTATGCTTAATGTTGCAAAGAAGTAATTAGATCCTTAAAATCAGTCACATGTTGAAGAGTTCAGTCTGTTGGTAATCAAATTAGCCTGTCTTTGATAAATGCATTTTCACTGTTCCTGAAACATGTTGCGTTGATTGTGGTTTACTTATGACCTTGCCAAAYGATGCAACAGGGCAGAGAGTGCTGTCTCTTTTAACTTCTACAGATCCATGTGATTCTACATAGGTAGAGTAATATCCACATTTTTAGCATGGTATTATCAGACTACTTTTGATGAGTCTAACACCTCAGGTGTAATTTACTGATGTCTTTTTTTTGAGGTTTTTATTAAGGCTTTTAACATGACAGCACAGAAACCAACTGTGAGCTGCCTGATGGTTTTGTAAGCGTATAGAGATCAAAGAAGATACTGTGTCTTTGGTAAAAGACACAGTATCTTCACCACTAAACATGCTAAYGCCTTCCACTGAAATTCTGCAGGCTATTAATCACTAGAGAAAAGAGTGGCTCCAGTTAATGAAACTAAGAAATTCAAATGATGGAGTTTTTCTGAAAAAAATGTATTKTGGCTGTTACAGTAATAATATTTAATATCAGCTCAGTGCAGTATCTTGGTGATGGATTTCCAGATCTCAATACAGCTGGTTGCAGAGGTTGAATTTTGTGAACAAAGAGAGGTAGAAAAACTAAGTTTTGATACCATCTAAATATAAACCCGTTTTTAGAACTCCAATTAAAAGTGAATAATGATGAGATTTTTGTCAGAAGTCAGTGACTTTCCTTTTTTTCTCCCTCTGAACAAGAGCAACTCAATTCAAAATATCATGCAAGATACTTAAATATTCTTTGTATGAGATTGTGTTGTAGCTAAGTAAATGAAAATTGACTCTGAAAGGGGGTGTGCCATATTCCGCAAATGGGATAAAGAACATCCCTTGCTTCACCAAAATGGCATGAAGTGTTTTCTAAATACCTTTAAATGTAAAAAACTTGAAAAATTGTATCATTCTGTTGTACATCAGACTTTTCYCCCGTACCCATTTTGAGTAGATATTTCATGGTTCTCTAGAAGCAAGGGAGCACATTCATTTGTGCTTCTTCATATTGGTGATGGCCTATTGAAGAAAGAAATGGTTTGATCAAAGTTGGATRGTTTTAGCAAAACAGAAAACAGTGGGTCTTCCTGTGTTAGCTGAAACTAGCAGGTGTGGAACCAATTTATTGTGCATAATTTCTTCCAGTCTCTGCAGAAGTAACTGTGAATCTTTCAAACACCTTAAATATGGAGTAAATAAAGACATTTTTGGTATATTTTTATTTTCTGTAGAGWTCATTCAAATCAGGCATTCAAATGCAAAGTCCACTACTTGGCAGTTTAAAAGTTTTCGAGACTCCCAAAGAGATTGTGAATAAAGCCTAAAAGCAGCTACTAAGCTGTACTGATGCATAAATATTGTTTTGTCGTGGGTGGAACAGAAAGTCTGTGACAGAAATGCTTTGTAAATTTAATGATCTCTTTAGTATTTTTATTTTCTGTGTTTATTAATTTCTATGTGGCATTAGTCAAAGTTTACTGGAAACAATATGTCTTTGGGAGTTCTACTTTAAAAAATAGTTGTTTTTCTATAAAATGCAATATTAAGTATGATTACATTCAGATATTTCTTTAGATAAATTGTTTCATAAGAAGCCCGATAGAATATCCAGATATTTAGCTTTCAGAATCTAGAAGTAATACRCTTAATGTGTTCAGAGTGTAATTGAAAGATTAAGCATTGGGAGTCCCAATTTAGTCTTGATAAGCTGAGTAAATACTACTACATATATTCTTTAAATTTACCAGATTCAGACTATGCATTAGGAATTGTCTTTTTTATTATTATTGTTTTTAACAAGTATAAAAATTTCTCTATATTGACACATATGTGACATCTAAATTTCTTTTTGAAAGGGTGTCTGAGGAGATGAATATTTTCTCCTTTTAAAAGTTTCCTTATCTTTTTTTTCAGGCAAGAACTATTTTCTGTAGAAATATGAGCAGTGAGACTGCTTCTGCCTGTTGCAGATTTTTTTTCTTTAATGCATTAGTCTAGACTGACTTTAGTTCCCAGTATTTCTATCAATCAGGGACGGTGTATCCAATGGTTAATTTAAGACTGAGTTCATGGTATTTGGTTATTGTGATGTTGCCAAATCAAATATACTAGAGTTGAGGTTTTCTGCTTTTCTTTTCCTTGGCATGTTGTTTGATTCTTTCTCCCTTATYCGGTCATGTAAATTTAAAAAAAAAWGTGTGGAAATTGAGGGTCATGGAAGCTTTTGCCCTTCTTCCAAATTTGCATGAATAAAATGCAATTTAGAAGTCATTATGAATATGTGGGCAGATAACTGACTAAAATTTGTTTCTTTCAGAAACCAGGCTATAAATAGAAATATTTGACATTACTGGGATATAGGAAAGAATCATAGGTAGTTGACCATAGAGGAGGTGCACAAATTGTGTAATAAATATCTTTAACCCATGTGATAGAAATGTATGTCACTTTAATCTATCACTCACTCACCTTAATAAAGTTATCTCAATATATCCTTTCAAAACAGGGAAATGTATTCTTCTTTTCTTCCGTCTGGACAAGCCTGGCACCAGGAGGTCTGCAGTTTCTTTTAATTGCAGTCTTTTAACCAGATTCAGAGCAAAATAAACCACAATATGTATTATTCTGATTTATTGCAATGCTATTGTAGTGGTAAAATAACATATGATTCTTAATTCTAGCCATTTCTCAAATAAGGGTAATTGTGTCTTCTTGACTTCATTAAATGGAATAAAAAAGCGTCTGAGAGAATCTGAAATTAATCACATTAATAATGTTGCCCTGCATCTTAACATTTAATAAGACTCTTCAAAAATCATTCTTTAAATGTATTTCCTAGGAGAATCTCTCTGGCCACGCCCCGACAACTTTATAAATCCTCGAACATGACTCAGCGCTGGCAGAGACGGGAGATCTCTAACTTTGAATACTTGATGTTCCTCAATACTATAGCAGGTAAGGCTTCTGGCTCTTCAGTCCTTGATAACATGTTTAYGTTTGTCAAAGTCTTAAGTGATTTGATAGAATACGTTTATCCCTCTAGAATTCAGCTGCAGCTTTGTGATATATTCTGAAACACACACACATTAAATTTTAGCAGAAAATGTTCAGCCTATCAGGCAGACTTTAGATTCATGTATTGCTGTGAAAGCTGTTCCTTGCTCCCCTTCTGCCATTTCCACTGCTGACAGCTTTGTCTGAAGCTTTATTAGAGTCAACAAACCATTGCCAGAGACTGTCTGGAAATAATAATGGGAAAATGTAATTTCGCTACTTCATCATTCTAGCAACAGCAACTAGACAGCAGAATAACAACAATATTCTGCCTAGCACAGATGTCACCTGGATTGTGGCATGATTAGATTACAGCATCTTTTCTTATTTAGTTCTTTGAGATGAAATATAATATCAGATTAGGTATCTTAAAATGAGAAATAACTGCCATAGATAAGCATTTGTTATTGGCAAAAGATGAGCTTTTSTGGCAATTGTCGTTAGTTAAACATTCAGAAAGATATGAAAGTCCTTTCACCTTTTCCTTTTCTACACATTAACTTTTCCAGTGTTAATTTTAAATGTAAAAAGCAGCAGTTTTCTACACCAAATACAGAGATTTMCAGGAGGTTGTCTACTATTATGATTCCTGTCTGTAGCACACATGCTGCTTGTGAACCTGCCTGTGGAGAGCATTTCACTTCAGTAAGCTTTCATTTGAAACCCAAATTAAATTCCACCTGGCAACTTTGTACTCCAGAGTTACAACTCTCATCTTGGTCCTGACTTTTACACTCGAGGTTGTCCTTAGGCCAGACATAAGACACATGTGAGTGTGAAACCCAAAGGTGGCACTTGTTATGCTGACCAGTCTGAGGACAGTAGCTGTGTACTTCCCAGTAGGGCAGTGGCAGAATTTGGGAGCTGTCAAAGTCCCTTGAATCCTCAGGCTTTGGTCTCTGTGCTTAGATGGTAGTCATCTTCCATGCATCCAGTAGTCACATGGATGTTAATACATGTGTCATCAACTCCTCCCAGTGTGTATCAGTGTGATACAGAAGTGTTACCACTGAGCAGTTGGAAAATCTGAGGGCATGTTTTCCTTGTGCAGTGGAGCAAAAAGAAGAATCCCTGAAACTACTGGAGGGCTGGGCTGGAAAGTCCATATGGTGAAGTCCAATGCAAGCTCACCAGCTTGCTTCCCAAACATTGTAGCTGCAACCCCGCAGATCTCTGCTGGAGGAAGGAGCCCTGCTGAGCGTTTATTGCCTCTGGTGCAATGCCAGGAGAAGGCTGCTGTCCTGCTCCTGGACACTGGCCTGTCTCCAGATGCTTCGTGCCTCTCACACATCCACTGCACTTCTAGTGATGAGGAAATACAGGCATACTCTGGCTGGCTCCCTATCTGCCTCACCTAAACTTGGAGGATTTACCGGAGAACTGGAAAGTTAGACTAGATCSCCTCAATCTTTGTCCAATGCATTATCAATAGAACTGGCCTCTGCTTGTAATTTCCTTTTTATTTATTCATTTCTTCTGTAAGCAGTGAATTTAAACTCTTTAAATGAGAGTAGACAAAAGCTCAGCCATTTTTTTATAAATTATTTTTTATTTTTAATCTGTTTAAAACTCCAAGATCATTATTTTCTAGATACACCACCAAAGCATTTAAACCTGGAAGACACCCTTATGTCTGAAGTCAATTAGGGATTGCAATAACACACTAAAATATCTATCAGTTAACAGCTTCAGCCTGAAGCGATKCCTTCAGAGTATCTCAGACGTCAAAAGAGAAATATTTTTTTACCTATTTGATACTAGTGCTGCTGGGCAACTTTATAACCACACACTTGCGGTAGTTGCACAAGACAGGCTTCTCTTAAGGTCATTTGGTATCACACATCTGCAGCAGGATGGCCTGATATTAGCATTCCAGGTTCTACCTGACATGCCAAGGTTTGAAGGATTACTATTTATTATTTTTGGTGTATGTCCATGAGTTTGTGTTCTATTTTGAAAAACAGTTTCGTCACTCTTCCTTGGAGTGTCTCTCTCTGACTCAGAGCATTTAATTTCTACCATATTTATTGGTATCCATCTCTTACAGGTAAATCCCACTTGTTCATGTAATCTCATTTGTTAATTGCATAGGATCCCTTGCTCATTTCACAGCTTTGTCTACCATTTTATAAAATCTTTCAGCACTATGTAATTTCTAAAAAAAATTAGAATTAAATTTATCCTTGGTATCTTAACTTGCCCATGACGCAGACAGAACCTTTTCTGAAAATAACATCAGAGAATGAAAGCTGACTAAAACCCAGCAGGCAATTCTACACATGACAATAAACTCTATTCCAGTTGGGATCAAAACCCAARGTTTTCCAGCTTTTTGACAGAAGTAAAAAATCCTCTCAAGTTATTTYTTGGAGGATCAACCAGGTTTTGTAGTTTTAGTGAAGTCTGCACTTCATCTAGAAAGCTCATTTCCAAGAACTCAGGAAGTACCTGGGGGTACTTTTGCAAAGAATCTCCTCATAGAGTTTCTGGCACACCAGAAACCCCCCCACAATGGAGTGCATATGAGCTCAAAGTCCAGCTGAAGGGGAGAAAGCTTTGAAAAATAAATATAAATTAGCAAGTCTAGAAGTTCTCCCATCCCCAAGCTGATTCTGGCTCCAGCATGCRTGGCACTGTAACAGCTGGGCCTGAGATCTGGGAAACTGCAGGGTTGAGAGCTGTGAGRCAGCCTGACAGCACTTCTTGCACAGCTGTAGTTCCATAAGTCTTCTTGAAAAGTGTTCCTTAAGAATGTTTCCCTTACAACAAATAGGTGTTTTCTAATGAAACACTAATTAAACAAAGAACTCTATCAGAAACACAGTAAAGCAAAGAACTTCTACTAAGTTGTTGCCCTGGTTTTGATAACAGCTCTTRTATACACTGTTTGATAACTGTCCAAGTACACCTTTATTCAATAGACACAAAATGCATYGCAGACAGGACCCTCAGCAGTCAGAAAAAAAATACAATATTTTATATTTTGTACACAAAAATAGAGTACTGAATACTTGTGACATCTTTTCCTAAGTAAAGATGTGTTTTCTTTTTTCTTGGAAATCCGATTTCTAAATATTTTCTTAATTGTACTCTTTTGTAATAAGATTCCATAAGAAATATTTCCTTATAAGTTACAACTCATTTGCCAGTAATTGTTAGTGTAGCTGTAATGACTTAGTTTTAGAATATAACTATTTAAGCACCATCTTGTTCTCTAACAATATTATTGTTTTTAGCTTTTGAGAAATACATCCTTCCWTTTTTTTTGCCATAAAGTTCCTACTGGTTTATGCAGCAAATCTAAGCTGTAGCTTAGAAACATGGAGGTTTGACGCTTAAGCGTTGTGGATTATCTTCTGGTAAGTAGGTAATAAGTAAGGTCACTTTGCTGCTTTTTCTTCTCATCCAAATAGAGGCCCACTAACAAAGTGGTTTAGTAGATCTTTTGACTGTTCTTTGTACCTTCCTTTCTTTTCCTTACAATTATTCTTAATTAGTGCCTAGCCGTCCACAAAAGGGTGAGAAAGCAATTTTCCTGGGATCTTTCTCTGAAATTACACAAGATAGCCTCGGAAGAGAGACATTCAGAAGGATTCTGTCACAGTTTATTTCTCTCATTGTGACATCATGAATATGGGTCCTTTCCCACAAGAAGTCCTTTGCCTGTGTTTAATACTGTTTAAGACAACACAGACTGATTCTGTGGAACAGAACCACTGAAATAAACATGAATCTCTTCTTAAATCTCTCCCTGGTTTGCCAGGATGTCTGTCCTGACAAGCATGGCCCCCGGCTTTTTTATATGTTCTCAATATTTGAAGTATCCTCTTGGAAAAACTGTCATTCTATGACTTTTTTTTTTAATTCTTACATCGTCCTATTACCTCTTCTGACAAATTGCCATGTGTCATTTTTAGTTTCACTGTGTCTTCTGTGATCTGTGATCATGCCTTACTAACAGTCTATTTCATCTCTTTCTAGATCAGTCCTTATCCAAGTTCATGTGATTGTCAGGACTTGCATTGGCTGATGTCTCACTGAAATTTCAGTTCAAAAACTCTCCATCTTCATAACACTCCAAAGTCTTTTTTCAACCTGTTTCTTTGGCCCTCTAGTCTGCTATTTTCTCACCTTCCTGTTCTGTTTCCAAGCTCTTCACCTTTTTCTTGCCCTCTTTTCTGGCTCAAGCATATTTCATCATGTTTATAGCTCTGGGCTTTCCTCCCATAGGTAAACATTGCACTCTGCTACTTATCAATCAGTCTCAGTGTTATACTCTCCATGCCCCTGGTTTTTGTCCCGGTTGTTTGGACATCAGCCCTCCTGCTCACCTTTCCCCTCCTTCTACTTYATTCTCAGGCAACCTTTTGTTTTGAAGGCTTGGATGAGCCTTCAAAACATGGCCTAATTGTCCTTTCTGCATGGGATCAGCATATATGTCAACTGAACCCTCTGGGTGATATAGGAAATAAGTAATTTTTGCTATTCTGAATTACAAAACTATTGAAAAGAGTACTTAAAAGAAATTCCACTAACAGCAAAAGGGATTGAGAGGAGTTGGAACAAGAAGTTGTTTTTTAATATCGTCACAGTGCTCACCATATTAGCAAGAAGTCTACATTTCAAATCTATTTCTCAGTATTTAACTAATTTCTGCTGTTTAATTTATTTTCAATTTAAACAGTATATTAAATGCGTGCTTGCATTTGTATTTATTGGAATTTAAATTCTTCTAAATCCTATATGCCACGGCTTTTAAAAGAAATGGAGAATAATTGCATCCATAATTTTCGTGAGCAATTTCTTGTAGTGGAAAGGGATTACTTTTAAAGGTTTGTGGAAAAAAAATGACATCTTCAGTTAGGTAATAAATTCAGATGAACTTCTTCTCCCTTACCTTTTTTTTTGCCTGTTTAGCATTTTCCACTTTTTTACTCTCTGATGTACAAGCYCTCACTGGTTAATTATGTATATATTTAGCTACTGCATGTGTTTGGCTTATTATTGTCATCTAATTAGATGTAACTCGAACTACTTACTTCTAGAAAAATCATTAAAAATTCTTTCCTAATGACCTAGAGATGACAAAATGTCTGTAAAGTGTGAAGAAGCAGACAAGCACAGGAATATCGTTCTTAAAGAGTGTTAATCCAGATGCTGCAATCATCTAATTAAACAATATTTGCTGTCATTAACATTTTCACCAAGGAATTGCAGTTATAATTTCTTTGTCAGCTGTCTCTAGCTCACTTTACCTTCGAAACTGAAGTGCCATATAAAAACATGAAATTGGATGGTTTAATTAACAAGTTGTTTTTTTTTTAATGAAGAAGCATATCCAGTATTTCTGAGATCTCATTTACTATGCCTCTTTTTAATTGTTCAAGTAGATTAATGTCACAGGGCTTGAAATATTTAATATTCAGCCTTTAATATTAATCTCTGTAAGCCTACTTGAGGGGAAATCAGAAGCTTCTGAAAAGGTATAGGGACTACCAAAAGTCATATAGGTTTATGTTTTATATTTACTTAGCTAAAGAAAGGACCAAATAATTCTTGCTGGAAGCACCAGACAATTGATGAGTATATTCACCTGCTGACTTTACTCTGAAAATTACCAGTTTTGAAGCTAGAAATTATCAAGACAGCATTTCTCATAAAGTGAAACCACTAATACTTAGCATGTTTAGAATTAGAGATTTGTAATCCCATTATAGGCCTAAATCACTGTCCTTTGATGAGATAAGTACAGATGCGTGGTCTTACCTTGTAGGTTTGGTCTCCTTTCACAATTTAAATTATTTTCRTCTACTCGAGTCAGTTGATATTAAGAAAAAAAATTGTTGAATTGAGAAAAACAAATCACTAACTTTTTAATTAAAAATAAATTAATAGCTATTCTTAGTAGTTAATGTCTTCATAAATAAAAGATATTTTACAAAAATTGAAGTAGGAGAGATGAGAATATTTTATTTTTTTTCACAAGACTATGCTTATATTTACCAAATACATAATCATGAACACTTCATTGTTTGCAACTTAACCTACCTAAACTAAGGGAGAAGCTGCTTCAAATTATTTCTCATTGTAGAGTAAAAACCTGCACAGAGGAGTTACTGCAGTGCTCTGACATGGAGCTAATGTCACATAATAATTTCTTCATGTGTCTGTATTATATGTAACCACTCAGCAAAAGAGAACTCATRCAGCAGTTAGGCTCAGGATTGCTTTTTCCTTGTCCTATTCACAGATTTATGATTTTCCCATATGGAATGGGGACAGAAAGTCAAAATCTTGACTGAATATTAAAATTGGATTGATATCAAATGAATGAAATAAGTATCAAAATTAAATAAAAAATAAATAAAATCACAGTATGAAAAAAACTTCAAATTTGAAATTAGAAGTAATTTTGTTTCTTTCAAAAGTTTGCAAAACAATGTTCTCACTTTTTGAATGTTTCTACAAAATGGTTACTGCTGAAGATTTTATTATTATGATCTCTTTTCCATACAAATTTTGATTCTGAAGAATCTTCATTTATGCTTATGCTTTGTAATAAACTACAGTCATCTCAGTCATTCTCTTACTGGATCTCAAAGGTTTTTTAGTCTGCTCTCTGCATAAATCCAAATRTCTTTCCATTGTGGAAGCTTTTGCACACCCTTCTGTTAATTAAAGAATAATTAGTGAGAAAAACATTTATTGTATGATACTGTAGTTTTATAGAGGCCATATTTGATAATCTCAAGAAACTTTACAAGTCATATATAATTAAACCCTTTCCAAAGAGGAAAATAATGTAGAAAATGATGCAGGGTTGTCTTCCTTCAAGACATATAGACCCCCCTTATTAACAAAGTTATATTTGCACCCTAATTATATTTTTTTTGTATTCTTGTGAATGTCTGTATGTTCAGAGGATGCACGATTATTAAAAATATGCACTTTTCCAGTATTCAGTGAAGCTATGTTCAAAATAAAAACATGCTTTTTGTTCATCAACTTGTACTGAAAAAGTAAGGTATTTGTAGAGCAGTGAAAGTTTCACATTTCAATAAAGCAGAACTGATTTTTGTAGACAGTTGCTACTCTGAACAAGGAAGCCTGTGTTTTCCTGTGCTGTGTTTTGTACCCCAGGAATCTGTCCAGAATCTGGAAGGAAGCAGTGAGTGAGACAGGGCTGTAAATCTGCTGCAGGACTGGGAATTGTTAACCTGGATTATTTCAGTCTGCTAATTATATTATATAAATATATACACACATACATTTGTGACCTGATTTTGTTTTAAGATTCGTGTTGCATATTGTGTGCTTCTCACTGTATCAATAGAGTGGATGTTCTATGCTGAGAAATTTCATTTGTCTTATCACTGAAGTGTGAGACTATGCTAAACACTAGAGAACACAGAAATAACAGCCTTTCCCAAACACAYTTTTCTTTGCAATGAATTCCTAATTTTCAGTTCACTGCAGTTTCAGACTGTTCTTTTGAAATGGTGTCTGAAGATGGCTTTTGCACATTTGAGCTGCTGGGATGACAGAAGTGTTTCTTTCATAATTGAAGAGAGTGGCCTGGGGTAGTCAGCTCTGCCTTTTAGTGGGGAGAGCTGTATTTAATTTTCGAAGTGATTACAAAATAGTGTTACATCAAACATAACTTTCTCCACTTTGATTCCACCGTTGCCGTGGAATCTCACCACTTCTTCAGCAAAGAAGAGCCAGAGAGAATAATGGATTAGTATGGACTCGCTAGGATAGACCAAGATTTCCAAACCTCAGATTTAGGCCCTTGCTGTTTGGAGTCTCATTTAATCTTTTCCAGCTATGATACTTCATAAAGATGCTAGGAAAGTAATAGTCTAGTTCTTTTCAATTTCTGCATTCATTCTATAAAAATATCTTAATGGAAGTAAAAAAGAAAGTGTTTATTGGCATATGGTGCTTTTTATTTCTTAAATCTTTGGATCTTAAAACATACTGTACCTTTTATATTGTTTCAATTTGTGGGCTGACTTCTGGTTCAAGTGCATCTAAATGTCTGCTTTTGTTTGGAAGATTTATGCCTGTCATGTGTGACCTGGAACATGTGATGCAACAAATGTAACCACTAGATACTTTTTCTGGCTGGAGAAGTGGACACTTTTTCCTAATTCTTAAAACTTTTATTTTCAATAGGTCGAACATACAATGATCTGAACCAATACCCTGTATTTCCATGGGTTTTAACAAACTATGAATCTGAAGAGTTAGATCTGACCCTTCCAGGCAACTTCAGAGATCTTTCAAAGGTATGCTTCATTTTTGTTAAAGAATGTTCAGCCAGTCCTTTTAGAGATTTTGTTTTATATTTATAGTCTGGGTAAGTAAGGTCTTAATCTTAAAAGCATAAAGGTCTGAAATAGATTTTTCTATTTCCGAATTATTTTATACTGAATCTCTACATTATGCTACTTCCATGTCCCTGATTTATCTGGTTCCAAATCTGCAAGTGCTCTGTACCTTCTGACTTTTGGAACAGGAGCGCATCAGACCACTTGATCTCACTAATTATCCCTCTTAGTTTATGAAAGCTGATCCTTTGGAAATAAAAAGCTTGGACTAGCCTTTCACTTTGTTTTGCAGTGACTGGAATACTGATACAGTATCAGCACTTCTTTTGATTTAATAGTTCATAAACTACCATAAAAGATATTTTGTATTTTAGATACCTTGAGTGCCTGGTCCTTATTGTTATTTTTGGTGTTTTCCCCCCATCAACCAGTTTTGAACAGTTAGTACTTTATAATAAAAAAATTCCTAATATTTTTTCTCTAATAGCACCATGTTGTCATCAATATCCATCTCTGGTACTCTGGTTCTGTTAACAGATTCCAGAGAAGGTCTGTCCTGGCTAAGCAAAGCAGAAACATATGGAAGGGCTCTATTTATGGCCAGCTAAAATAAAGACAAAAATGAGAGTTTGAAACTGAGTTGTGGGAACTATCATTCCTGATTCCTATCAAGAAAGTGTATGCACAATCTTGCCAGTGAAGGTGGGTTGTCCTGCAATGCCCCCAGTGTGAGGTTTCTGTTGTCTGGTCTGACAGCTTTCTTGCATCCTTACCACAGCTTCTCAGTCAAGAGGGGGAGGTTGCTTGTACAAATTGAGTGAGGCTCAAAACCACAGGAAGCTGTCACTCACTGCCTTAAGGAGTGAGGCTGGTGAGGAGAAAATGACCCCCAAAGCCTGTTCTGCAGTCCTGTGCTGCAGCCCCTGCATTCCCTTCTGCTGCTGCTCAGTCATTTGGGGTTTCTGCTCAGTGTTTCTGGGGTTTCTGCTTTAAGTATGGCTTTCTTTCCTCCTCTTCTTGCAAACACATGGGGAGCAATGGAGACATCCTGCCCTGGATATTTCACAGTTTCATCTCTGCTGGAAAGAGTCTGCTTGCAGTACCTCCAGATGTACTGTAACCATTCCTGGAAGCCTGTTTTTGTAAGACTTCCAAAATAATTTGAGTAGGACTTGAATTCGTAATAGCAGATGGAGACACCTAAGTTTCCTTTCACTTTTTTTCTTGGACAAATAAAAAAAATAAATAAGCAAATAAACCCAGAATTTACATTTCATTTACAGTATACTTCAAAAGAAAATAGATTGCTTGATGCTTCCATTAGGTTATGTAAAACCTCTGACCTTTCACAGTATTATAGGAATGTTTCACAAATGTGTTTTTCAATTCTGTAACACCATTGTAATCTGTGCCAAGAACAATAAAAGATCCACAGGCATGATTTAAATGAAGACCTGTGGTCATTTTATACTGTCTCATTCCCTGGCATGTATAAAAGTTTTGCTGGTTTAGAGTTGTTCAGAGAGATAAACCTTTCATTAAGATGCTTACACTTTTCAAAATCTCTCAAACTCACTCAGTGAGCATTAWTAGCACTGCACTTCACCGTGGTGAAGTGCAACAAGATTAGACAGTGTCTCATGAGTCCTTCACTGGGTATTTAATTTGGTGCAATCCGGATTTTTGCTACAGGAAGCAGTGTGATAGCTGACTAGATAGGTTTCCCTCATTACTTAGAAAAGGCTCATTATGGAATTATATTATTATGGCTTGTATTACACATCACTGTATTTTTATTAGTGCTATCCTCAAAAGGAAATATAAAATCAAATCCTTGACTGTTTCTTTTTCACCTAGAATTCATGCAACGTGTCCCTTTTCTTGCCAATTAGAAAACTTAACAAAAACTATCGGTGGTGTCCTCTGGAACAGCTGGGGTTTTGGTCACTGAAAAGCCTATACAGAACTAGTCAAGGAAAATGATCTTTCCTTTCTGGCAATATCCGGGCTGCATTTATCCCATGAATGTAGGAGAAAACACGTGTGAAATCTCTAGAGTTGTGGAATACTTCAGGATAAAAGGGTTGTAATTGCCAATTTTTGGCAGTGTTCATTATAATACCATCTGATTGATTTAATTTCACCATGTTTTAAAAGGAAAAATAGGTTAATGATTTATTTTTAAATGCAGTTAGTCTGGAATGCCTTACTTTGCTCTGTTAAGTATATTTGAGTCCAGTGGCAATTTTTGCATTATAAGTAAAAATTTTCAAAATTTGAATGTATCTGAGGTATTACCTTGTCAATTCTGTTTTCATTTTTGATATTGTCCAGTATCTGTAAGTCCCTTCYTTCCTTGTCATGAAGGTGAATCCTGAGAAACTGGGTGCTTAAAAGTAGGAGTTAATAATTTCTTGTTAACATTATTGAACCATGATGAGCTATCAAGCCTCAGCAAGACCTCTGGGGCAGGCCCACACAGCATCCTTTCCATGAGGTGCAGCTTTCTTCTGTCAGATTTTACCCTACAATGGAGACATGTTCCTGCAGATTTCATGTCAGATCAGAACCTCCAGCTAAACTGTTGATGGACAAAATCTCCTTTGTTAGTTCCTGACCTTCTGTCTCCCTGCAAATTTTGCCCTTCTTAATTTCACAAAGCCTCTGTCCTTGATATTTAGTATTTAATAGTCCTCAAACATTGTTTTGAAATTATTTAGAATTCTAACACTATTGCATCTGTGATAAAAGCCCACAAAAGCAATGCAATTAACAGAGAAATCACTTACCATGCTTTGTTTTCTTGGTGTCGTGGTTTGAACTGTCCCCACGACGTTCCCTCCTTTCCCCCCCACCGAAGAGGGAGAAGGGAGAGCGAAAACCCAATTAACACGAAAATTTATGGCTTTGAGATAAACATAATTGGAAGAAAGATACCTATGTACTCCACAAAGAGTCAGACAGGCTGCATAACTTAAGTTGCAAGATAGATTTATTACTACACACTACTAAGAATGGCACTGGGTGAAAAAACAAAGATAGGGATATTTACAAAGAGAAGAAAAAATAAAATGGACATTTTAAGACACCTGTTACACTTTCCCAGGGACCCATCTCTTTTTCCAAGTCCCCCCATCTCCACCCCTCCCATGTTGTCCCTCACACACAGGGGGGCAGGAGAATGAAAGTCTAACACAGATCAAAACACTCAGCTGTTGTCCAAGCATTGTAGGATACAACATTCTTACAGCTCCAGCTGTGGGATGTGTCCTTTTCTGAGAAACAGTCAGTGTAAAACTGCTAATAGCAGAAAGGAACTTCTTTACCTTGCAGGAGAAAAGAAAAGAAATGTCCTTCAAAGCCCATGTTGTTTTTTTTTCAGCGACGTTGAGTCCGATTATCACAAACCTCCTGGCAGAACACAAAACACAGCTTCTTCTACATCAAAACTTCGTGGGGGGAGCAAACCTCTTCTCTATTTCTTGGCTTCATAATCAAAAACAGTCCGATCCTCAAAAGGCCAGGGTTTTTTTTTCCTCACAGCAAGGTCACTTTACTTCTCTATACAGGTCTCTCTCTCAATATGATGGAAATAGTCCTTTTTTCAAGAACAACTTATCTCCTCCAGCTTGTTCAAAGAACCACAGCAAGGGCACAGCTTCTCCTTACTGTTCTGTGATCTTTAGATGTCTCCATTTTTCTTCTTACATCTCCTCACCCTCCTGCTCTGTTTTTTTCCAGTGYAAGATACTAAAACTACATGCTCTCAATTAACCTAAACATGGCGGCCGCAGCTATMTTGTTATGAATTCTTTCTTAAATASTACAAAATACGTCATCACAGAGGTGTAACTATCCTGTGTAATTGGCCCAGGCCTGATGGTCAGCCTGTCCATCAACCTCAGAACCAATGATGGATTGGCTCTGAAACACAGGAGTGGGGCAGGGCTCTCTTTGCTGAAGAAGAAGAAGAAGGAGACACCCCTAGGACTTCTCACAGCAGCCATCTTTGTGGTTTCTTGATCCCCATCCCCCACCACCAAATATTGGAGCAAGCAAAACCATGACAATTGGTTTAAAATAGCTTTTGTGACTAAATGTATGTGCTAAAACTACCTTTTAAAAAAAATATTTTATGTATTATTCCTCAAAGTTCATGTAAAAATCTTGTGTCATTTCTGATAATCGACTACACTACTTTTGAAATTTTTTAAATTTTGATTTCTAGACAAAAAATATGATACACCACTTTTTGATACCAAAACTCCTAAGTGAATATACGTATCAAATACAATTCATATGTTTTTTGGAGAGAAAATTAGAGGTGTTTGTTTTGCTTACGATGTCAGTAATTGGCTAAAACATGTACCTTTTGTATTTAATCTAAACTTAAATATTTACATTTGTGCAAAGCCGTCTTGAACATGTAGCTTTTTCTTTCATTCCATTCCTTTTTATTCTGGTTTTACATAGCACTCCTTATTGTGATATTTTTACATCCAGATGTTACTTATTCTCTCAGAACAATTGCATTTAAATATTAGTCTGAAATCTACCCTTTTTCTTTTAGGTGTTTGGAAATTCCCTTATCAAGGCTTTTCAGTTTTTTTCCTGTTGCATATAGTTTTAGATTTAAATTCAGAGTTCATGGGCATGGAATGTGCCGTGGCAGTGGGATATATTGGACCTCTCATTTGATTAGACAGTTCAAGTTTTAGGTTCAAGTTTTATTCCTTACATTTACAAGGTTAAAGGTTATATTTATTGTTTGACAGGATCAAAAGCTAATGAAAGAGGCTGTCATASATACACAGATTATCTTTTCAATATCAAACCACCAGGTGATCTGCTTATTTTCTTCTTTATTGAGATTTCCTTTGGAAGAATACTTAGAATATTAAACATTAGTCCAGGAAAAATTTACACAGCCCTTAGTATACAGTGATTTTTTGTGAGTTTTAAGACACTTAAAATGTGGTATGGTTTGTTTGTATAAAATTGTATGACTTTTACTCGTAAATTATAGTGAGTGCATGGTTTTGACATGCTGCATTGTCCCTGCTCATTAAAGTGTAAACGGGAATTTCTCCTCATTTACTTCCAGTCATACATCCTGTTAAATAAAATTATTTTTTCACCAGGCAAAGTAATACTAATATTGACATGTGTATGAAGCATCACACACCCATTCACTGAGTGGAAAAAATTATGTTTTGTTCATACAGAAGGTGTTTGACTGATGGGTGGTGATAAGCATAACCACTTTTCCTTATTACTATGCCATTTCAAGAAAAGGAAGTGATAAAGCCCCAAGGCTTCTAAATGTTATAATGCAAATGAATACATCCAAGTGTGAATATTTCAAGGCAACCACCCTTAATACTTCCAAAAATGTATATGCTGTGGAATGGACTTTATGGTCTTATTAAGAGCCCTCAATTTCTGTAAATTCTCTCTTTATCACATGCCACTCTTCCATCAGAAGAAAAACCACACACAATTAAACATGTGTTTTTCTTAAATAAAAAGTTTATTTACTAACTGGTACTATGAATCTGTGAGTACTCTTATATTTTATATTATTGATATCTAGTTCTAATATTAGGATGCAGAAGAAAATCTGTTTACAAATTTGGGTGAAATTGCAATTTATTTTTCAGTTTAAAGTATCATCTTAAGATGTCCTATTTATAGGTTGTTGCTCGTTTGGTATTTCTTAATAAAAAAGCAAGCAGTCAGGAAAAGCTGTCAGTTTTCAGCCAGAGCCAAATAAAGGCATGTTCAATATTCGTTTTGTACCCAACTACAATTTTGTGCAGCCCATTGAAAAAAAAAAAAAAAAAAAAAAGAAACAAAGAAAGATAAACAAACAAGGTAGCTGCTGCGTGAATTAGAGTCAAGGTGAATGAATATAGAATATTTTAGTGACAAGATAAATAGGATTCAACATTCAGTTCTGCTCTCATGAGATAATACAGTTCTAGGAAGATAGCTGGCAAAGAAGTAAATATTACAGGAGCATAGCATGTCCAGTGGATATAAACAGTAGATGTATTGACAATACACTTGTTCAAAGGCCAGATGTCTAAAGATATTCTAAAGATATTAGCCAGGTAAAAAAGAAAAAAAGACCTTAATAGTAGTGTGGTTTTAATGGTAAATACTTTATTTTTAAATGGGTGAAAGAAACCTAAACCAAACTGAAACAGCAGGTTTTAGTACATCAGAAGTGAAGTGGCTGAATGAGCATTGTCATACAGTGACTTGTTTAATTTTTTTGGAGTAAAGAATATCTTGTAAAACAATTTTGTGGGAAGTTAATTCTATTTAATATGAGTCCTTACAGAGGACTTTTTGCAATAAAAAGACAAATGGTGTGTTTGGAAAAAGCATTTTATAAAACATTATGAAAAGAACGTTTTAAAAAATGCTCAGAACAATTTATTTGACACAAATTCTGTTTCTGAGTTTGTGTTATGGCTCAGAAATGGACTGAGACATCGTCTAYAGATTGAGTTTTGCCTTTGTATTGTTTGTGCAAGTCATTGTAATCAGTGCACACACTCAGTCAAATGGAAATAAAATTATTTCCTTCCATTACGTGAAGTTATCTGCATTTTATAGCCATGATATTAGGCAGCCAAGGTAGTTGACTTTCTGGGCTGAGAATGGCATATTAAAGCAATGGAAAACTGACCAAAACTCTGTATAGTCTACACATTCCACAAGAAATATGACAGATTACTGTAAAGCTTGTCAACTAGTAGGACTCTTGCCTCATCAGGATAAAACTGAGTGAGCTGCTAGTTTGTACAACTGAGATTTAAGGTCTTTACAGAAAATCTGTATCTTCACTGAAGGATGAACTCTTACCATTACTTCCATTACGTTGGGTAACAGCATTTTCCCACATGGATATGAAATTAACACYAAGGAAGCCAGGGGCAGACTTTGCCGAATTTACTACCTGCTATTTTATTAACGATTTTTCTCCTTTCAGAAAATGCCTGGTCATTTGGTACACAAAAGCTGATCGGTTTGTGATTAATCAACAAGTTTTTCAATTGTATTACAAACAAAGAGAAATTTGAGGACTTTCTGTTAGCCTTTCCCATGTGTATGGTTTGCTGAATCAGGGGACATGTCTTTTCCATTAATATGCAGAGAAGTAGTTCACATCAGGATCTCCATCACTGCACAGAGAAGGGACATCAGGCATTTCTTGTATTTGCCCATCATAGGCCAGAGATARATTACGTAAGGCTGAACTAGAAGCTGCAGAGCTGTKTAAGCATGGGCAGCTCCCACTCTCSTTCCTCTGCAGTGCTGCATCCAGACAGTTGTGCCACTTCTGAGATTCCAGTTGTCATCTCTGCATAAATGGGGCCACGTTTGTGCACCATCCCGTCTAGAGCAGCTCAGGGATTTCCAGCTCACCTTCCTACTGCAAGGTATAGATATGCCTAAGCAATTTCCTCAAGAACACTGTAAATGTTTGTGGAATCGGAGAAATTAACCCATATCTCCAAAATCCCAGGCTGCCAGCCAAATTACTAGTTCATCCAGTCCAGGATCTGTCCTGAGAAGCTGAGGTGAGCCTTTCCAGCTCTCCTCTCCTCTCCTCTCCTCTCCTCTCCTCTCCTCTCCTCTCCTCTCCTCTCCTCTCCTCTCCTCTCC